>NW_010361046.1:0-6473 GCF_000414095.1 Morus notabilis | reverse complement strand
ATTCGAGTTTTTAATTCGAGTTGAGATGT
Organism: Morus notabilis; assembly: GCF_000414095.1. NCBI lineage: Eukaryota > Viridiplantae > Streptophyta > Magnoliopsida > Rosales > Moraceae > Morus > Morus notabilis. Next base: position 6,444 of record NW_010361046.1, on the reverse strand, counting down.
GATTTTATGTGAGAGCTTTTTACTGTAGCAAAAAAGTTAGATGTGATTGTTTGTGAGAGCTTTTTACTGTAGCAAAACTCGAATCAGCAAAATGAACGGGGCTTCAGTATATCTTCTATGATTTTTTTTTCTCCAACAGTAATTTATGATTTTATTTGAATGCAGAAAACTTAATGGAGCGGGAAAACGTGGGGCTTTATTTGAATGGAAAAATTCCCTAAAAAAAAAAAAAAAGAAAGACAAAGAAAGTGGAAAACCATCGTATTTCTTAAAATGAAGATAAAACTGGAAGCTTATTTTCTACCCTACTAAAGAGTAAAGAACAAGGTTGCCCAACTACCCAAACCAAAAAAAAAAAGAGGAAGAAAATAATAGACCGTTTAAAACTTGTATACCCCTTAAAACTAAAAAGTATGTAAAAAGAAATATCTGGTGGAATATTGAGGAATTATTATTCTCTCAAAGGAGGGGGAAAAAGAAAAGGAGGAACATTAAGCATCATTGACTTTTATTTCAATTACATGAATCAGAGTCGTGTGGAATTGTTTGAGTTATATGCCCACAAACATATCAAATTCAATTTTTGCATGCGACTGATCTAGAATTTTCCGTCTAAATGTCTTTTTAATCGAAATTTACACGATAGGTTTTCAAACTTTTTAACTTGTAATGCGTGGGTTCTCAATTTGAAAAGGGGGGAGGAAATATCAGAGCAACTCACATTAATCTATATTAATCGACTAAAAAAATTAAACAAAATAAATGTAAAACTGTAACGCCCTCAAAAATTAAACATGTTTAATTATGTTAATTTTAGTTTATTAGTGTGCCTATATTTATTTTTCTTAATTAATCAATAACTTTTAAACTTATTTTTAGTATTTATAATTTTTACCTCGGAAGTATGTGAAAATACATGTTTTCACCCCCTTTTTACTTTTATTTATCTCTCTTTATCACTTTTTTCCTATTTTCTTTTTTTTTCTTTTCTTTTCCTATTTCTCTCTCTCTTCTCCCGTAGCTCTCTCATTCTCTCCCTCTCATCTCTCTCTCGGTCTCTCTCTCTCTCTCTCGCTCATCTCACACTCTCTCGGTCTCTCTCACTCGCTCATTTCTCTTCCTCTCTCTTTCTCTCAAGTTTTCTCTCTCTTCAAGAAGTTTTGGGCCAGATTTGAACCGAAAACGGAGATTTCTAAGAAGTTTTCAACATCAAACCCTAGATCAAGGTAAAACTCTTTGAAACTCACTTCAAATTTTCAGATCTAGCCTTGTGGAACTCGTTTTAGTTGAGTTTAGTGATTTTAGTTTAGTTTTATTTTTGAATGGGTTTTGATGAAACCTTGATGAAATTTAGGGGTTTTTTTTTTATTCTTTGAACCCCATTTGTTGATTGGAACCTGGTTTTATAAATTTCTCTTGAGAATATGTTGAAATCGAACCCAAAATTGCAGAATTTGGCTTCGTTTCCCGCGGATTGGTAATTTTTGGCCCTGGAATTTTCCCCCACCAGTCAACCGGTCATCACTTCACCGGCCGACTGGTGGAGTTACACTCCTTTGTCACCGGTCAACTGGTTCACACTAAGTCTGACCCTAAACAGTTCAAAAACCTTGATGAAATTTAGGGGATTTTTATTCTTTGAACCCCATTTGTTAATTGGAACTTGGTTTTACAAATTTCTCTTGAGAATATGTTGAAATTGAACCCGAAATTGCAGAATTTGGCTTCGTTTCCCGCGGGTTGGTAATTTTTGGCCCTGGAATTTTTCCCCACCGGTCGACCAGTCCGGTCGACCGGTCATCACTTCACTGGCCGACTGGTGGAGTTACACTCCTTTGTCACCGGTCGATTGGTTCACACTAAGTCTGACCCTAAACAGTTCAAAAACCCTATTTTAACCCTGAAACTCGATGTAGAACCGTTCTAACTTCATTTGAGAACTCAAAGTGAGTGGAGTAGCCACATTAATCCTTGTTCCCATTCAATTTTTCGGAACGAATCTCAATTCTCAAAGAATCATGATTTGAATTAAGAATTATTTATAAACTTTGATTTTAAGTTAAGGCACACTAATATGATACAATAGTATATAATTAAACAAAAATATTTAGTGGAAAAGATTAAAATCTAAACCGTTAATTTTGATGACGAAGTTAGTGGCACAATTGGATTTAGAGCTTCAAAGACAAGCGGAGCTAGGGTTACGTGAAGATAGCTACAGGTTTGATATCTGAGAGGTAGGATATTCTATCTATATCATTGATAGCCATAATTTAAATGATTTTGGCCTATGAAAATGTTTTAGAACAAAACATGTTTAAAGAGAAAATGATTTTAAAGAAATAGCATGAATAATGCTATTGAGTTTCCAATAATTTGGAAATGAGATTTTAAAGAGTTTTCTTTCTTAAAATGAAATATTTTAAGAAATGATAAAACGCATGATGGCTACATAGATCAGGATATGGGAATCGTATCCTTAGATGCAGGTCCCGAAACCCGTACGGTCCACTTCTTGCTCAGTGGTGTTATTATGGTTTTGCATATTTTCATCATACAAATATTTTGCTATTATTACGTGATTAGTTCCTTTTTTAGAAAAGGATGATCAATTCCAGGTGTATGTCTTCGGACCGTAAGTACTTTTATTTATAATGTTTTATAAAATTATATCTTGTCGGGCCTTCCGCTCACTTTTCTTGTTTTAAATGTATTTAACCCCTCCAGGCGACGTGAGGAGTAGTGCTGAATAGGTAGTTACTACCGGTGAGGTGAACCCGACTCCGAGAAGTGGAGATTTGCATTTTCCTTCCTATTTACCTTAAGGCATGTATTAAATTATGGATTGTAAACTCAAATATTGCTAGACTGTGGTTGATGTCAACATTTACTTTTGTTTATGTTCATGTATGCTAAACCTGTGAGAATTCCTGACATGATACCAAGGGCGATGTTTTGAACTGGTTTGGTTGGAATTTCCACAACTTTTCTTGAAACTAAATTTCTTATAAAGAGTGGGGCTTGTTTAGAAATACCTGAATACTTTGAATTTGAAACTTAATTTTTACACTGTTAATTGTTAATCACTTTTTTAAACAGATTTAAATTTCTAAACAAGTCTCCACGTCACTAATCCATGTTTGGGGCGTGACAAAAACAAATATACTTTCAAAACAAAAATAAAAAATAAAAAAGGAGAAAAAATCAAAAGTTTTTCCCTCCACACTTACACATGCCCATCGACCTTCTTCTTGTTGCCAATGATAGCACGCCGAGGGTTCCGGTGCCTATGACAACAACCTCGGCCTCTCTCACCCCCACAACCACGAGCCCAAATGCCCATGCAACGGATCCCCCAAGTCAAGGCAACACAACCCCTTGTCACCTTTCTTTATTTTATTTTTTATTTTTATTTTTTTTATAGTTTTAATAGTTTGATTCTCATTTTAGTTTTGTTTTTTTAAAAATTTTTTTTTTTCTAAATTTTGACCAAGCAAACGGTTTAATGGTATTTGTTGTTGGGCATAGTCAACTTGCGGACATTGAGAAATTGCAAGTTAGAGGCACCAAATTGTTATCTCAAAATTTCTTTGTCAATTTCCAATTTTGACAATAGCATGTTTTGAATTCGTATTGTGGTAAACTCCTTTTAATGTAAATTGTATTTGGGTATAAAGTAGTTAACACAAGTTTAGATCCGGGGTTAATTCTTTTGTAATGAACCAAGTTTTACTCCTGTAAATCTAGATATCAAAAGTCAAAACAAAGTATTAAACTCTACAAAATTGAGCTCCGATTTCAATATTTGTGCTAAATTTAATCAGACTGAAAGTCAACCTTCCAATTAAGTCAGACTGTGGGACGCTAATCAATAACCACTAACTAAGATTATTAAAAAAAGAAAAAAATGTTTTATGATTTACCTATTTTGAGGGATATTCTTTTGTGTTCCATTTTCTTTTTCTTCTTTTTTTTTGGAACCACCGGATGTACTGAATATTCAAGTTTCCTAATTTATCATTTTTTTTTCTCTATCACAAAAAAAAAAAAAAAAAAACACGAAGAATCGAAGGAAAGAAATAAAAAGGAGGAGTGAGAGAGAGAGACTAGTACTATTTGTAGGTGGAGGAGAGAGAGAGGCTGTGAGTGCCTCGTAGGTCCGTCTTTCTTGAATCCTGACCTCTCTCTCTCTCTCTCTCTCTCATATATGTGTATGTAACATATATATGTATACATATAGAGCTTTTTGCTGTTAATTTTCGTCTTTTCCCCTAAATCTAGCAATATTAGTACAAAGTTAAAACGAGTCAAAATAATACTATAGACAGAGAACCCGAACAAAAGTAGTGCAATTTTGGGGTTGGCTTTGGTTGCCTTACCCTTTCATTTCATCTCATCGGCTTTATACTAAGCATTTTCTGCAATAGCTTGAGAGAGAAACAGAAGAAATGGGAAATGTTTCTCAGGAAGCGATCAAGCTTTTTGAAGCTCTCATGGATCAAGGTGTATTCTTGTTCATCATCATCTTTTTTTTTTTTTTTTTTTTTTCTCTCTCTCTCTAGCAAACTTTCTCACTCAATTTTCTCGTACTTTCCTGCTATGCAATCACAATGGCAGTTGAGGAGCCTTTGAAGAGAACGTTTCAGGTTCGCATTTTTTTTTATAAATTTTTTCCACTTTCCTTTTGCTGCCTTTTCTCCTCTGTCCGATCCAATTTGCTCTTTGATTGAAGACTCTTCTACCTCTTCTTTTTTCTTTTTTTTTTTTTTTTTATTCTCACTCTTGTCGCCTCTGGAAATATGCGAAATTACATGTTTGTCCTTGATTATTGATGATGATATTTGGGAAAAAAAAAAAATTGTGAGGTGGTGATTTTTAGATCCTATTGATCTGTGAAATAACTGGTTTTCTGGCTTCGATCTGATTCGGCACAAGAAATTCAATTCGATGTTTGTTTAAGAATATTTAAAGTATAAGCACATGAATATTTGATCATTGCTGAAATGTTTCAAATTGGACTTGCATAAAATATTGCTTATGCTTTTAAGTAGTTGAGAAAGAAGAGTAAAAAAAATAAAAATAGTGACTTTTCATTTGAAAAAAAAAAAAAAAAAGCGACTTTATTGAAGTTCTAGTACAAGTTTCTGGGAAGAGCTTTCTTCAAAAGCCATTATTTGTGGTTTTATTGACTAGAAACTCTTACGAATAGTCAAAGCTTCCCAGAAAAGTCGCGTCTTTTAGACTTAGAAAGCCAGAAGTTGTGTTGCTTAGTTCTATGGATAATCTCTTACCAGTTGTGTTTTTGTTTTTAGAATGTTCATCAAGGACATGTACCTGAAACTTTGGCGCGTTTTCTAAAAGCAAGAGAGTGGAATGTTACCAAAGCCCATAAAATGGTTAGACCTCTTTTGCTTGAAATATTTGCAAATCGTGTAAATTGAATTCTATGTAATAATTACCTATCAATTGCGATAGCCCTTTGTTTTTGGTCTAATGATTCTTGTTTAATGTTCCAGTTGGTGGATAGCTTAAATTGGAGGGTGCAAAATGAGATTGATAATATGCTAGCGGTATGCTTTCTTTTGCACTTATGACGAATTTTTCGAGGCGAAAACCTGTTATTTATGATGTCCATTTAATGAAATGTTGATACTTATTGCAATGCATTATTAATCAGGGGCTAGGGGTTGAAAGTGCTGCCCTTTTTGACTAATTCACAACCTAAATGTTTTGTTGGATAAAAAGTAAACAATATTCAACTTGCATGCTGGTTTTGACAGCAACGAGATTTATTTTTCACATACACATGTTGATGTTCTTGTATATTTGTATTCAAGTTTTGCATTTTCCGTTGTTCATGGCCAAATGCTAATCTAGTTAATATCTGTGATGGTTTATGAAGATTGAACACTTACATCTATGTCTGTTTTTTTGGGTTTATGCAGAAACCCATAATTCCAACTGATTTATACAGAGCAGTACGTGATTCACAGCTCATAGGACTTTCAGGTTACTCAAGAGAGGTGCTTGTTGTTAATTACAGTTTATCTTGTTAATAGTATTTATAATTTCATTCGACCATAAAGCCGGCACACAAAACCCTTCAGCGTCTTGCTTTATGGATTGCATGTTTGCATCAAAGTTGATTATTGTTTTTTTGTTTCTATTCAAAACATTATTGTGATGAACGTTTTGTCTGACTTTCTTCCACATTTACATCCTTCATAGGGCCTGCCTGTCTTTGTTATGGGTTGCGGGCTCAGTACATTTGATAAAGCGTCTGTAAGTACTATGATTAAAGACTTGGTCATTTTTGTACTGTAACGAGCTTAATTTGGGGGAAGCAAATTCTGCGACTTTGTCTTGATTCTGACACCCTCAAACTATTCTAGTACTTTATAGAGAATCCTAAACCTTTGTGTTTGTGTTTCTTTCCTTTTTTTT
>NW_010361045.1:301-870 GCF_000414095.1 Morus notabilis | reverse complement strand
GAGATCGAGCTCTCTTCGTACTCTACAACCACCACGGGAACGGCGACAAGCTTTGGTGTCGTAACGGGGCCCATCATCTGATACATCAAACCTCTCTTCGCGATCTACAGCTGCAAAGTTTTCAGCAAAAACTTTTGGTGTCCTAACGGGGCCCATCGGGCGTTAGATCGAAGCTCTCTTCGCGCCCTACAACCACCACGGGAACGGTGAAAAGTTTTGGTGTCGTAACGGGGCCCATAATCCGTCAGATCGAGGCTCTCTTCGCACTCTACAACCGCCACGGGAACGGCAAAACTTTTGGGGTCGTAACAGGGCCCATCAGCCGTTAGATCGAAGCTCTCATCGCGATCTACGAATGGCACGGGAACGGTGAAAACTTTTGGTGTCGTAAAGAGGCCCATAATCCGTCAGATCAATGCTTTCTTCACCCTCTACAACCGTCCCGAAAACCGTGACAAATTTTTGTGTCGTGACGGGCCCCATTAGCCGTTAGATCGAACCTCTCTTTGCAATCTACAATGGCCAAAGGAACGCTCAAAACTTTTGGTGTGTAACGGCGCCCATGAACC
>NW_010361045.1:0-135 GCF_000414095.1 Morus notabilis | reverse complement strand
CCTTTATTTCGAGCCCCCCTCCCCCCCCCCCCCCCGCCACTGGAATGGCGACAACGTTTGGTGTTGAAACGAGGCCCATCTGTCGCTAGATCAAAGCTCTCTTCGCGCTCTACAACCGCCCCGGGAAGGGCGACA
>NW_010361044.1:0-214 GCF_000414095.1 Morus notabilis | reverse complement strand
AGCAGTAGAAGTAGCAGTAGCAGTAGCAGTAGCAGTAGCAGTAGTAGTAACAGTAGCAGTAGCGATAGAAGTAGCAGTAACAGTAGTAGTAGCAGTAGAAGTAGCAGTAGCAGTAGCAGTAGCAGTAGCAGTAGCAGTCGTAATAGTTATAATAGTAGTAGTACAAGCAGCAGTAGCTGTTGTAGTAGCAGCAGTAGTAGCAGCAGCAATAGCA
>NW_010361043.1:0-480 GCF_000414095.1 Morus notabilis | reverse complement strand
ATCAAAGGCGGCTACTTGGGCCACTTTTAGCGTGTTATCAAAGGCAGTTACCGGGCCACTTTTAACATGTTATCCAAGGCAGCTACTTGGGCCACTTTTAGCGCATTATCAAAGGTGGCTGCCAGGGCCACTTTTGTTATAAAAGGCGGCTGCCCGGGCCACTTTTTGCTTGCTATCAAAGGCGGCTGCCCGGGCCACTTTTCGCGTGATATGAAAGGCGGCTGCCTGGACCACTTTTAGCGTGTTATCAAAGTCGGTTGTCAGGCCACTTTTAGCGTTTTATCAAAGGCGGCTATTTAGGGCACTTTTAGCGTGTTATCAAAGGCAGCTGTCTGGGCCACTTTTAGCGTGTTATGAAAGGCGGCTACCTAAGCCACTTTTAGCATGTGATCAAAGGCGGCTGCATGTGTTATGAAAGGCGGCTGCCTGATCAACCTTTAGCGTGTTATCAAACGCAGTTGCCGGGCCACTTTTAACGTG
>NW_010361042.1:0-540 GCF_000414095.1 Morus notabilis | reverse complement strand
CAGCCTGCCACGTGGCGCGCGTGGAGTAGAGGAAAGGAGCTGGCCGTTGGAGATAGCTGGGACCCACTCAGACAGCTGGCGCGCGCAGAAGGAAGGAGCAGGCTCGCAGCGCAGGTGCGGGACCCATGCGGGAGAGTTGGACGCGCGCTGAAGCTGCGTGGAGGGAACGCGCCAGCTGAGGCACGGGCATGCTGGGGACGCGCGCGAGATGGAGTGGGGAAGGCAGGCAAGTTGGGACCCACGGGAAAATCAGCTTATGGCTTCGGCTCACGCGGCTCTTCTCCCTTTTTGGCTTGTGCGGCTCGGCTTACGCGGCTCTGGGCTTAGTGGCTTGGCTTCGGGTGGTTGGAAACATGGCTTTCATGGCTTATTTTTGTGTAGCTTTTTACACTGCTTTTTATCTGCAAATAATTAAGCAAAAACTAGACAAATTCCAATTAAAAATATTATGAATAAAAATAATGGATTTGTTTAATTAAAGCTTAAATATGTTAATATTATATAAATCAAAAGCAATATTTATGGTGCATTTTCATGCAC
>NW_010361041.1:0-284 GCF_000414095.1 Morus notabilis | reverse complement strand
TTTTGGTGTCGTAACGGGGCCCATCATCCGTCATATTGAAGCTCTATTCATGCTCTACTACTGTCACGGGAATGGGGACAACCTTTGGTGTCGTAACGGGGCCGGTCCATCGGACGTTATATCGAAGCTCTCTTCGCGCCCTACCACTGCCAATGGAATGGCGACGACGTTTGGGGTTGAAACGAGGCCCATCAGCCGTTAGATCGAAGCTCTCTTCGCACTCTACAATAGCCACGGAAAGGGCGACAAATTTTGGTGTCGTAACGGGGCCCATCAGCCGTTAG
>NW_010361040.1:0-267 GCF_000414095.1 Morus notabilis | reverse complement strand
GGCCGCGCCCCTGGATGTGGGCACGGGCGCGTAATGGGCTCAGGCGCGGGCTCGAGCGTGGGCGCGCGTCCCATTCTAACTTCGCTTTCCTTTGCGCGCTGTATCCTACTTTCTTGCATTCCAAAGCCTCTTCTTTTGTGCCTTAAAGTCTTCTTTCGCCTCCTCTTGGCATTGATTCACAAGTTGGGCAAATATTCTTCTTTTCTTCATGCAAAACAATCCAAGTTCGCATTTATTTATAATTCCTATAAAAAGCATACAAAAGAC
>NW_010361039.1:205620-219207 GCF_000414095.1 Morus notabilis | reverse complement strand
AAATTATTAATTTTTTCTTTTTTATTAAAATTAATATAGAATAATTTATTACTTTATTTTTAATTTATATTTATTTTATTCAAAATTTGAAATTTTATTTTAATATTTTAAATAATTATACAATTTTTATTATTATTTTATTGTTCTAAGATTATGAGTAAATATTTTAATTACTACTAATATTAATATCATTGTTACGTAATTTATGTGTTGAATTAAAGATATAAAATTTACTTAAAGGGTATATTAGTATTTTCACAACAATTCATTTTGATTTTATGTATAAATAAACGCATAAATAGAATTTGAAGTGACTTCAATTTTTAATTATATAACTAAACAAATAAACAAACTTATTCTGACTCTTATTTCTCATTTTGAATCTTGCCCACTTCAATTACGCGTAGGTAAACATAGTGATTGTTTATGAATGGGGCAACCTAAAGATAGTTGATACAATATAAAAGGCGAGATACTAGCCGTGAATGTTAAAATTTCTCATACACTCTTAATTAAATAACGTATTATATATAAGTCAATGATTAGTTATTATAAAGAAAGCTCAAATTAATTGATAAAATTTATACTCAATAGTTTAGTAAACAATAAACAAGAAATTTGATTGTTTTTTATTCTACTTTCTACTGGATAAGTAATTACTATAAAGAAAATAAATTATCCACATTCTTATTATTTTATTTTTCTTTTTATGCATGTTAGGTTTCCCATTACATTCTATTGTTCCAACATGCCTCTAAATTTAGTCCACGATAGTTGATTTATACTTGGATGCTTTTGAATAGTTTTTTAATTCATTGATTTGAGTTTTTAATTTGAGTTGAGATGTGATTTTATGTGAAAGCTTTTTACTGTAGTAAAAAAGTTAGATGTGATTGTTTCTGAGAACTTTTTACTGTAACAAAACTCAAATTTTAAACTCGAATCGGTAAAATGATGGGCCCTTTATATGCTTCACTATATTTTTCCTTCTTTAGGTCGTCAAATTAGAAACTATTAAATTTTTTTTTAATTATGATTATTATTACTTTTTCCAGTCTCCATATTGCTCAAAATCCTTCCAGGATTTTGTTCTTGTGTTATTTTGTCTTTTAAATTCAAGAAAGTTTCACATCACTCTTTTATTCAAAATTGATTATTATTATTACTAATTTATTGTAAATTGAAAAGAGGGTTTTTTGAACTTCATACCTCAGTTTGAAGGTAGGGGCATTTATGTACCCGTCAACTAGACCCTGTTTGCAAACTATACATTCATAATTTGTTATTATTGTTAAAATAGGTATGGCAAAGTCAAATTATGATATTCTAACGATTAATATAATCCCCACCACTCTAACATGGTAACTAAAGAGTAAACACATTGAAATCATAACAAGCCTAAAAGCTTGGAACAAATTTTTAGAAAAAATTTATAAAAAAAAAAAAACAAATCAAAGACAATTGACTAGAGCAATTTAACATTTTTAACTCTTTGTACTCTTTTACACACTTAATAGCCGTTACTACTACACAAACAATGATAAAAACATCAACTCTTTTTTTAATTTTTTTTTTTGTTTTTTTTTGTTTTTTTTACACCAACTAGTCGCATAAGATAATCACTTTCAAAATATATGTAGATTTAAAATTTTGCGACATCAATTGTTTTTTTTTTAAAAAGTAATAATTCTGACATCAATTGATTTAAAAATAATAATTCTAACAACGAAAAATGTTTCACATCCCAATTGAGTTGACTAGTCAAGACATGAGATATATGATGAGCTTCATTTAATAGGTCTCATTGATTCCCATCATATATCTTACATCTCGATTCAACCCAAGTCGAGATGTTTAGGCCCTATTCATTTAACCGATTTGAGTTTAAAATTCAAGTTTTGTTATAGGTAAAAGCTCTCAGAAACAGTCAAATCTAACTTTTTTACTACAGTAAAAAGCTCTTATATAAAGTCACATTCCAACTCGAATTAACGAATTAAATGAGCCATTCATAACTTATCTAGCGATGATCTCATTTCACCGCTCCGAGCATTAAGTTAAACGAGATTAGGGGCGCGTGTGCACACGATTACAGCCCAATGTGAAGAATAACATGATCTCTCTAGTATATCAAGAGGGGAAGAGAGATAGATGAGTGTTGATCAAGGGGGGTCAATTTTTTTTATGTGGGACACGAGAAAGGGACACCAAGAGTATTAGAGAAGGCGACGTTGTAGGGTAACCTCTCCGACACAACTATTTGGCGCCATTGGCCCCACGTGTTGGTGTTGTCTCCCCATGCGCGTCTGATCACTCCTTGATAGCTCCTCTTTCCTCTTGTGTCAACCACACGTTAATGTTAACCCCCCCTTGTGCTTATATACATACATACATATATATATATATATATATGTTACACACTCCCACACACATATATATTGGACCCTAAGCAACCATGTCTCATATCACAATCTTGTTTTCTTTTTCTTTTACAGAGAAAATCAGTGCGTTTTAAACCCAAGTAGAAATGTCCTTTTATGGAGAAGAACTTATGCAATAGAGAAAAAGAAGTCCTTTTTTCGTTTTTTTGGTTTTTAATAGGGTTTTTTTTTTTTTTTTTTCATTTTCATAACCTTATTTTGAGGTTAGCAATAAATTAAACCTGGCATTTTGAATTTTATCGAATCTATACCTTCGTTTAAATTCATGCTCGATCGTTCCAATTTTCAGTCATATGTCAATTTTAAATATGAAATTGACCAAAATGTCCTTCAATTTTTTTTAATATATATTTTTCTTAATGTTATCTAATTATTCTTATTCTTTTTTTTTTCTTTAAGGGTGTTTAGGTGATTTTTATGGTCAAAATTAATAATTGACCAAGAAAAAGTTTGAGTTTAGTATAAAATGGAATATTTAGTACAAGCTAAAATGCAATATATGATTCTTTTGTGACCTTAAAATACATGGTATAAAAAAAACTTATTAATATTGGCCTTCAGGAGCTATTAGGGTTCAAAGTTGTTGTAGTAATTTTATTCTTACCATAGGCATTAACCAATATGTCATGACGAGCCCATTGTTTTCCCAATTTTTATAATTTGTAAATGGCATATAGGAACAAACCAATTTAGTCAAACCATATGTATAAAGAAAACTGCTAAAGAATACTAGTTATATCAATAGGAAAACATGTGTGTGTGTGTGTCATTCGACACTACCCAACAAGAGTTCAAGACTTATTTGTCTCATGTTGTATTATGTCGAAGCATAGAACAAAGTGTACAAAATTACTGTTGTGCGGAAAAATATGCTTTGATACGTCGGACAACAACAGCGCTCCACGTGGCCCTGTAATAATCACGTCGGCCAAATCGTTGACTCGTCATACCGCTGACCTAATAAGACCTTGGCGTTTACCCAACTCACCCACATCAGGGGTCTCATTAAGGTCGACCGTTTCTCATCTGGGCTCATGAAGCTGACCATATATACAAAAGGTCAACTGGAAGCTGACAGTATAAACGTGGGACCCCCCCCCCCCCCCCCCCGGGACATGTGCGCGCGTGCGAAGAAATGTGTGCGCTTGGAAGAAATCTGTAATGCAGGCATTAATTACAAGTACCTAAACCATCCACAACTGGACAGTGGAAGGTTACAGGGAGTGCAGAGCCGTAATAGAGGACTAATTAGATGAATGAACAGTCCAAAAGGCGATTAGCTGGCTATGGGTCTAGGCCCATAGGATGGCAGGCACTCGAGTGGAGGTCTACAGAGGAAAACCGCCCATGAAGTAAACTTGGGCTATAAAAGAGGGGCAAAGCCCCAAGTTCAGGGGCTTCTTCTTTTTCTTTTTTACATGTAATTGGAGAACAGAAAATATATACAACGAAACAGTTGATGTAGCTCTTCATTAATAGAGTAAACTACTATAAACCCTGTGTCTTTACATTCGAGTATCGCTTTTCGTGTTATTCTTCACCGTAAAAGTACAACACACACTTCACAATATCAATTACACTTCCACAATCAAATTTTGGCTGGTAACCTCACGGGATACCAAGAGGTAACCCGGCGTAACCCAGTTGACGAAATTTGACCGTTAACAATTGGTGACTCCACTGGGGACCGAACCCAAAATCTCAGGTTCATACGTTTGACCCCCGACAATGAAGAAATAGTCAGTGACCATGCCTCCGAGGAGAAGAGATCTCAACCACGGCAACCAGGTGGAGGACAACGCGGCACCTCCGGCGAATGATGGGATTGAAGAAAACCAACCTTCAGTTAGGAATGAAGTTCCACCCCTAGAAGTGCCATTTGTGCATTTGGCCTGCCCCTCGCCCCTCCGCCTGCTTGTATTGACCCTAAATCTCCAGGAAGGTTTCCGTCCGGGTTTTGAGGTGGCGCTTCGGGGTTCTCTAGGCCTCTGGCTACTTGGTTTTTTTGGGCCCGGCGTCTGGCGGCTCTTTGGCGACTACCGGAGGATTAGGAAGGTCGAGGCCTCGGATCACCTCTGAGATTTTTGCTGTCACCGATTCCTTCCGGGGCATCTTGGCAGTCACTAGGATTCTGGTTTCCAGCCACAGCAGCTCCCAGTGTTCTCGGGGCGTCTTCTAGAGGCGGCATCGAGTTTCTTCCATCAAATCGCCCGACGACAGTCACGAGGCCCCGCACCAGGTCGGTCAGATTAGCGAGCTGGGCCTGCATCTGCAAGGGAGCCGGCTCTGCAATCTCGACGGAAGAATCAAAAGCCATCATGGAGCGCATGACTAGCTTGGAGCAAAAGATCACATGTGATGTCGCTGGCCTAAAGAGGAATATAGGGCAAGTGCCATAGGTGGTAAATGTCGATATTACACCCTATCGAACACATGATCACCCATTCACCCCAGAAATTATGGCGCCACCTCTTCCTGATAAGTACAGGTCACCGTCGATCCTACCATATGACAGCAGAGGGGATCCCGATGACCGCTTGGAGATGTACACAGGGCACATGCTCTTACACGGGTATACTGAGGAAATCATGTACCGAGCCTTCCGAAACCATCTGACGGACTCCGCTCGAAGATGGTTCAGAACACTCAAACTGAACTTCATCTCGAGTTGGGACGAATTGAAGGAGGTTTTCTCCCTCCAGTTCATTGGAGTAAAAAAGTATGTCCCCCCGAAGAAGAACTTGACGACGATATATCAAAAGCCAAACGAGTCATTAAAAGAATGGCTCCCGAGGGACGGGGGAGGCGGCGCCGCCCGTACGGAGAAGCCGTCGCTGCCACAACAGACATGACTGACAAGGAGGCTCTAATAGGGGCTTTGTCCAGCATGAAGAAAATTACTCCCTTTAAAAGGGACCTGAACCGGAAGCCCCCATCGACCTACAAAGAATTTCTAGCGTGAGTGCAAAGATACATTAATGCCGAGGAGGCTGACGCCAACGACCCTGAACACCGATCCTATAAGAATAAAGACTCAGAGCAAGGGTTGACGCTAGGAAAACCGGATGGAAAGAAACGCCGAGGGGGGGGGGGCGAAACCCCCCCCGCCCCCCCCCCCACCCCCGCCATAAGCCAAAAAGCCGAGGCAAGAAAAGAACCGGAAGCCTCGACCGTTCCAGAGGTACAACTCATACCATGATCTAATGATGGGAGTCGAGGAAGTGTTTAACCAAGTCGGTCGCGAGAATTTACTGTGCCGACCAGAACTGATGAGGTCGGACCCTAGCTGAAGGAACCAAAACAAATTCTGCAGGTTCCACGGCGACGTCGGACACCACACCAATGATTGCGTTGATCTTAAAGATGAGATCGAAAGGGTAATCCGTGAGGGAAGGCTGCAAGAGTTTAAAGCTGAACGGAGACCAAGAAACGATGGCCAAGGCGGCCAAAATGACGGTCGACGTCGAGAGGAGCCCCGACGTCCTGAGGAACGAGAACCCGTCAGCGTCATACGAACTGTCCTCGGCGGTCCGTATATTGGAGGATACTCAAGAAGGTCTCAGAAAGATTATGCCCATGAGGCTAGAAGGGTGTACCAGGAGAGGTTTTGGAGTCTCTCAAATGCAAAGGCAACCAGATTCAGCAATGCTGACGTAACATTCAACGAGGATGATGCAAATGGGGTCTATTTCCCCCACAATGACACCCTGGTGGTATAAGCAATCATCAGGAATCACATCATATGCAAAATCCTCGTGGACAACGGAAGCTCGGTGGATCTCTTGTACTTTGACTGTTTGGCAAAGATGGGAATTCCTAAAGAGCAATTGGAGAAGACCACCTGACCGTTGTATGGATTCATAGGGGACTCTATTATCCCCTAAGGGACAATTCGGCTACCAATAACTGCAGGGGAGAAGCCTTAACAAGCCACGACAATGGCCAACTTTGTGGTAATAAAGGAAGGCTCACAATATAATGCCGTCATTGGGAGGCCGAACCTCCAGGCGCTGAGGGTAATAACCTCCATCTACCACCAGAAAGTTAAATTCCTAACTCCATTTGGCGTAAGTGAGATGAAGAGCAACCAATACGAGTCTAAGGTTGCATAGTCAGAGGCCCTGAGAGGGTACGACCAACCAGGAAGGCAGGAATCTAGGATGGTCCATCAAGGTCCCATTGAGGACATAGACCACCGAGTCCAAGAAGAGGTCGCATGGTCCCAACCTATCGAGCAATTGGTAGAAATTCAGGTGGACGAGGACGAGCCAACAAGGGTACTAAAGATAGGCTCGGATTTGGCTCCAGCGCTCAGGGTTAAGGTCGAGGGATTCCTCAAGAAGAACTTGGATGTGTTTGCCTGGACCCATGCTGATATGAAAGGAATTGACTCTGAGGTTATATGCCATACTCTAAACGTCGACCCTTCATATCCCCCCAAACGCCAGAAGCGCTGACCAATGAACCCAGAGAGATATGAAGCGTTAAAAGAAGAAGTCGACAAGTTGATCAATAACGGCTTCATCAGATAGGCCCATTATCCTCGATGGGTTTCGAATCCCGTTTTCGTAATTAAACCTAACGGGAAATGGAGGACATGTGTTGATTTTAGCGACCTCAACAAAGCATGCCCAAAAGACGGATTTCCTCTTCCCCGAATCGACCAAATGATCGACGCCACAGCCGGTCACGAAATGTTGAGTTTCATGGACGCCTACTCAGGATACAATCATATCCCTATGCATCCATCTGACGAAGAGCATACGTCGTTCATAACCGATAGGGGCCTCTATTGTTACAAGGTAATGCCCTTTGGCTTGAAAAACGCAGGGGCAACATACCAGATGCTAGTAAATAAAATGTTTGCTAACCAAATTGGAAGATCGATGGAGGTTTATGTCGACGACATGCTGGTAAAAAGCGTCAAGGCTGCTCAACATGCCGCCCATTTGGGATGAATGTTCGATGTACTGAGATGGTACCACATGAAGCTCAACCCCCTAAAGTGTGCCTTCAGGGTCGGATCAAGAAAGTTTCTTGACTTCATGGTCAGTAACCGGGGAATAAAAGCCAATCCAGAAAAGATTAAAGTCTTGTAAGATATGAAGTCTCCAACAAAGCCAAAAGAGGTGCAACGTCTAACGGGATACATCGTCGCCCTCAATAGGTTCATTTCTAAGGCAACGGATAAATGTGTGCCTTTCTTCAACGCTCTAAGAGGAAGTAAACGGTTTGAGTGGACGCCGCAATGTGAGGAAGCCTTCCAAGAGCTGAAAGAGCACTTAGGTAGGCCCTCACTCTTGTCAAAGCCAATTCCGGGTGAGAAGCTAAGTCTTTATATCTCTGTATCTAAACATGATGTGAGTTCTGTGCTCATCAGAAATAAAGAAAGAGTCCAGCTACCAGTATATTACGTAAGCAAGAGACTCTTGGACGCCGAGTCTAGATATACCGAAATGGAACAGGTGGCCCTCGCCCTGATGGTGGCCTCAAGGAAGCTTCGGCATTACTTCCAGGACCACACGATATGGGTCTTGACAAACACCCGTTGAGACATGCACTACAAAAGCCTAAAACTTCCGGCCGATTCCTCAAATGGTCAGTAGAATTAACTCAGTTCGACATCAAGTATGTACCACGAGCAGCAATCAAAAGGCAAGCATTGGCGGATTTCCTGGCAGAATTCTCACACAGACCAACTCCACCCACAGATGAAGAGGCTAAGACAGTCGAGTGGGAACTCTGTGTGGATGGAGCATCGAGCAAAACTGGGTAAGGAGTCGGCGTCATGCTTGTCAGCCCCGAGGGCCACAAGATTACCTCGGCGGTACGATTCCAATTTAAGGCGTCGAATAATGAAGCTGAATATGAGGCGCTGATCGCGAGATTACGATTGGCCGGTCAATTGAAGATTCAAAGAATCCGCATCTTTAGTGACTCCCAACTAGTTGTCGGGCAAGTAAAAGAAGAATACCAAGCTCGCGGTGAAAAAATGGGTGCGTACTTAAAAAAGGTAAAAAACAAACTTGTAAAGTTCAAAAGTTATGAGATACAACAGGTACCCAGAACTGAAAATACAAACGCCGACGTTCTGCCTAAGTTAGCGTCATCAAAAGATTCTGATATATTAAGAGTCATCCTTATCGAGGAACTTCAGCGGCCAACCATTGACGAGAGGGACGAAGCCTTGGTCGTTCAGACGGTCGACGATTTGATGACACCACTCGTCCAATGCTTGGCAGACGCAAAGCTGCCCGATGATAAAGATGAGACGAGACGGATCAAATACAGAGCAGCCCGGTACCTGTTGTATGATGGTATGTTATACCGATGAGGCTTTTCAATGCCTTTACAAGGGTGCCTAAATGGCGATGAGGCACGAGGAGTCCTCTGAAAAATCCATGAAGGAGTATGTGGTAATCACGCTGGGGGGCAATCTCTTGCTCTTAAGGTTTTGAGGCAGGGGTACTATTGGCCCACGCTTAAAAGGGACGCATTTCAATACACTCGGCGTTGTGATAAGTGCCAGAAATATGCCACAATTCCTAGAGCACCCCCAGAGAACCTAACATCCATTCTAAGCCCATGGCCTTTTGTCAAATGGGGGATCAACCTAATCGGACCCTGACACCTTGCACCCGGGGGCTTCAAGTTTGCCATCATCGCAGTAGACTACTACACTAAATGGGTTGAGGTGAAAGCCCTAACTACTACTACGGAGGCAGCTTGCACAAACTTCATATGGAACAACATTGTGCGCAGGTTCGGAGTCCCACACTCGATTGTATCGAACAACGGAAAGCAGTTTGACAACGCCTCAACGCGTAAATTTTGTGATAGTTTGGGCATTTGAAAGGACTTCTCAGCTCCAATACATCCGCAGTCTAACGGCCAAGTTAAGCCATTAACAAAATCTTGAAGTACACCCTAAAGAAAAGACTTGATGATTTGAAGGGAAGATGGGCTGAAGAACTCCCAAAGATCATATGGTCTTATAGGACGACGAGTCGAACTACTACAAGCGAAACACCATTTTCCATGATGTATGGCGCCGAGGCAATCCTACCCATAGAAATCTCAACGCCGACGCTAAGAACTGTCCCGTATAACGACGACACAAACGCAGAAGCAATGAATGGTGAGCTCGACCTTTTGGAAGAAAAAAGACTCGACTCCCAACTACGCCTCGCCGCCTATCAACGAAGGACGACGGGATATTACAATAAAAAAGTCAAGCAAAGGAGGTTCGCCCCGGGGGATCTGGTATTAAAAAGGGTGACGCAAAGTACAAAGCTAAAAAATACTGGTCCTATGGGCCCAACATAGGAAGGACCTTACCGCATCAGGGAACTAGTATGCCTAGGGACCTACGTATTAGAAAGCCTCAACGACAAGAAGGTTTAACACATGTGGAATGCGGAACAGCTAAGATTGTATTATCAATAAGTGTGTTTCTTGTATTAGCTTTTCAATAATAATGTATGACTCATTTATCACAAAATTGAGCCACTACAAAGAAGGAATTTACCCCTTAATAACATGTCTGCTTAAAAAACCAAGGTATATTAAACAGACATGGGGGCAGTAAGGGGTCTACGGATCACTGAAAGACGACGATCCCAAGAGGTAAAATAAACGTCGTCTCATCCAAGGAGGAGAGACGAACACTTGGCAAATTTTATGAAATTTGCTAAGACGATGACCCCAAGGGGTAAAATAAACGTCGTCTCCTCGAAGGAGGAGAGACGAACACTTGGCAAATTTTACGAAACTTGCTAAAACGACGACCCTAATGGGTAAAATAAACGTCGTCTCCTCCAATGAGGAGAGAAGAACACTTGGCAAATTTTACGAAATTTACTAAGACGACGACCCCAAGGGGTAAAATAAACGTCGTCTCCTCTAAGGAGGAGAGACGAACACTTGGCAAATTTTACGAAATTTGCTAAGACGACGACCCCAATGGGTAAAATAAATGTCGTCTCCTCCAAGGAGGAGAGATGAACACTTGACAAATTTTACAAAATTTGCTAAGACAACGACCCCAAAGGGCGTCCAGACGGACGACTCCTCTCAGGAGGAGAAGCTTCAAGTAGGCAGAGTTAAATCTGCCAGGCCCTAAGGGGCACGCAAGTGGCTAACTCCCCTAAGGAGGAGAGGCCCCAAAAATCACCAAACAAAAAGCGAAAAAGCAATGAAGGATGAAAAATTGTCTTGAAATATATTCAAAAAATTCTTATACAATCGCAGAAATTAAACTAAGCATCTCCGTCTCCGCCAGCATTACGATCGCTCGCCGCTACCCCACTACTGCCCTTGCCGCCATTGCCTTTAGAAGAAGAACCTTTGTCGTCAGAAGGAGGCTCGTAGAGGAAGTCCAAGTTGAGGACAGGGATGTGCCTATTGATTCTGGCAACAATTTGTTGCCCCACAGACTCCATGTCCTTGGCACGCATGACAAGAAGCTCATCAGAGGATTTGAAATCCTCGACAGCCTTGGCAGCAACCTCAGAGTTTCTCTGAGCAAAGTCTGCAAAGGCCACGAACTCCTTGACTCCCTCCTTCTTCCCCTCATGCTTGCCAAGGTTGATGGCCTCCTTGTGCATGGTCTCTTTTGAGTCAGCGGCCTCTTTGCGGATGAGGGCAATTTCCTTCTTGGCGGCCTCTAAATCATCCTTCGCCGCCTTCAGCTCTTCGACAACGAGGGCAAACTGATTAGAGGTCTCCTCCTTGTCATCCCTTACCTTCCTAAGGGGAGCCTTCAGGCGCTCTTCAGTGTGATCCATCGTTTTGCTCCTCTCGTCCACTTTAACCACTTCAAGGTAGTTAAGGATGGAGAGGACGGGGGACTGTAAAAAATAAAGCAGTCAGAAAAAGAAATGCATATGCAAACATAATCCACCAAGCAAAAGGAACTTACATGAATCTGAAAGGAGATTTGCCGACGGGTGTGGTCGACCAAAGACATATCACAAGCGCTATCCCAATCTGGCTCGAAGAAGAACTCGTACATTGCCTGGAAGAGGATAGAAAAGCGTGGGGGCAATTTTAGTGTTGCGTCTATTTGGCCCCAGAAAATGTCAGGCACAACAAAGTTCGGGTCAAAGACCCTCGCCCCCAGAAGCAGCACTGCCTCTTTCTCCGGAGGAGCCTCAGAAGCTTCGGGAGCATCGGTAATGTCAATTAACGACGTCGATTCAGCTCCCACTGCAGGGGTCTCCTCATGACGAGGCATCGGCGCCTCCTGGGCAGAGGATTCCTCGGTGGAACATCGGTGACATCAGCTTCGCTCGACGAGTCACGAGGCTTCTTCTTTGAGCGCCTCTTGTCCCCTGGAATGCGCAGCCCGAGGGTCCTTATCTCTGTGGCAGACGAAGCATAAGTAAAAAAAACAAACAACGTACTGCCGGCGGTAAAATGGAAAAAGTCTTTGATGGTGTCAGTATCGACCGGGTCAGGAAAGGATAATAGGATACCAGAATGCTCTAAGTTCTCCCGAGTCAAAAGGGTTTTGATGTGGCACTCGTCCTCTGAATAGCTGAAGGTTGTCTTAACCCGGGTGAGCCTGCTACCAGCGAGCTGGGGGCGATCTTGGAAAACTATACGGAAGAAATTAGGGTCAGCGGTGTAACAACCTGACGGCGACAGGAAAAGCAATCGAAGGTACATACTTAGCATCCCGAAGGACCTTTTCACCCCTTTTCGTTTAAAGGGCCTGTCCTCGAGGTGGACGTCGAACATGCCTTTGACTAGGAGGAACATAGGCTTCCATCCTTGAGACGACGATGGCAGTCCCTTTATTAACCTTCCAAATTTGGGCTCCGACCGGCCATAACTACCCAAGAAATACCATCCCTCGCATCTAGGGACTTGGCAGAGCTTATATACAAAAAGAAATTCATCTAAAGGCAGCTCTACGTCAAACCTTCGGTCCCAAAGTATCCACATGCTGGCAAAAATATACCAAAAATTTAGCGTCAGTTGGGGGGGGGAGATGCCGTGAAGGTCGGAAAAGTCCTTCAAAAATGGATGAATGGGGAGAGTCATCCCTGCAGTAATGGCCCGGGTATATACAGATAGATACCCTGGGGGAGGCTGACTCGCCCTGTGATGGGGGTCTGGCAAGAGGAACTCAAACCAGCGACCATCCACGCGCCCCTTCTGGTATGCGTGGATGATGTCCCTATCACGGGTCTTTGGCTCCACAAAGTCGGCCGTAAACCACGGCCGATCCTCGTCTGGCCCCACAGACGCGACCAGAACATTTGTATCCCAACCGCTGATCCCAACGGTGGAGCCCCCGATCAGGGAACCACCAGAAGAGGAAGCTTCGGCGGCATGTCCCTCATCACTACCGTCGATCATCCGGTCCTCACTGTCTTCGTTATCCCTCCGGTCCGGGATGTAGTCCTCGACATCCCTTAGGAGAGGGTCGCTGGCAGTATGAATAGAGGAAGACTCCGCAGCCGGAGACGGATCCGGCCTGACGACATGTACTCCCCCTCGATGAAGCCTTCTTCTAGGTGCCATTACTGTGAAGAAAGAACCTAAGGTTAGTCCTATAAGTCGAGGGGAAGGAAAATCAATTTGGGGTCTAAGAAACCAAGGAATCCCTGTTGGTTAGAGCTAGGAACTGAGACGACGACCATTCAACTAAGGCATCGACTATTCAACTAAGACGCCGACCATTCAAGCACGACGGCGACTGTTCAAGCTAAGTTTAGAATATTAAACAAACCCGAAACTGCTCAAAGTCCCAGTGGCTACTCTAAAACTGTGAATAAAGGTCAGAATAGTTCCTAATACTCCTATTATACCAGTTTTTAGTCATTTCCCCTATTCGAAGAATCTACCAGGAGCCAGGATAGATTAAATGCGGTAAAAGCAAGAGGGGTAGACAGGAAAGGAAATCCTTACCAGGAGTTTAGAAGCAAGGTGAAGGCACGGGCTCTGGGAGAAATATCACTGAAGAACGCAACGAGTCCTGGGAGAATTTGCGCAGAGTTTCAGCAAGACAGAGGAAGTTTGGAAAGTTTTGGCCTACCGAGCGCTTATAAATATGACAGCCTTCAATCCCCAATCGCTCGATCGTGCGCAAGTATATCCAAAGGCAGGGGCATAAGGCCTTGATCCTACAATTAGGGAA
>NW_010361039.1:168550-205460 GCF_000414095.1 Morus notabilis | reverse complement strand
AAGAGTGGGAAGCTGAAAGGAACCTAATCTAAGGGCCCACATTCATCTGGTTTGAAAGAAGGGCTACGTCAACGTGGTAGTTGGACCGACGCGACGTTTGCACTTTTCAAGGTAACAGGGTCATCATGACAACAGGTTGAGAGTTGGGTTTCTGTCCCCGAAGCAAACGAAAGGAAGCGCCAGTGCAAATTCCCAACCTAGCTCGAGGCAGTCCAAAGGAAAGCCTCGACCTGGGGGCAGATGTTGTGCGGGAAAATATGCTTTGACACGTCGGACAACAACAGCGCTCCACGTGGCCCTATAATAACCACATCGGCCAAACCGTCGACTCGTCATACCGCCGACCTAATAAGACATCGGCGTTTACCCAACTCACCCACATCAAGGGTCTCGTTAAGGTCGATCGTGTAAAGGGCGGGGCCTAGCCCAGTTCTCATCTGGGCTTATGAAGCCGACCGTATATACAAAAGGCCGGCTGGAAGCCGACCGTATAAACGTGGGACCCCCTGAGGAAACGTGTGCGCTTAGAAAAAGTCTGTAATGCAGGCATTAATTACAAGTACTTAAACCATCCACAACTGGACGGTGGAGGGTTACAGGGAGCCGTAATGGAGGACTAATTAGATGAATGAACAGTCCAATAGGCGATTAGTTGGCTATGGGTCTAGGCCCATAGGATGGCAGGCACTCGAGTGGAGGTCTACAGAGGAAAACTGCCCATGAAGTAAACTTGGGCTATAAAAGAGGGGCAAAGCCCCAAGCTCAGGGGCTTTTTCTTTTTCTTTTTTACATGTAATTGTAGAACAGAAAATACATACAACGAAACAGTGGATGTAGCTCTTGATTAACAGAGTGAACCACTCTAAACCCTGTGTCTTTACATTTGAGTATCATTTTTTGTGTTATTCTCCACCGCAAAAGTACATCACACACTTCACAGTATCAATTACACTTCCATAATCAAATTTCTGCCGGTAACCTCATGGGATACTGAGGTAACCCGGCGTAACCCAGTTGACGAAATTTGACCGTCAACAATTACTATGTGGTATTGATGAACCAAACGAATTACTACATTATTTTTAAATATAAAAGATTAAGAAATTAACCTCCACATTATTTTGCTATGTTTTCTCAACTAATTACGTACGTAGTTTTGAAAATAACAATTCGTCTTCTGTAAATTGCATCAAAATAAATTCTCAATTTTATTTTTTGGTACAAAAAGCTATTTTTAATCTTGGAAAATTAAACAATAAAATAAAGATGATACAATATTTCACAAAAAAAAAAAAGAGAATTCGATTTGAAGTTTGAGCCTGTCCAAGATTTATTGTGATGCAATTTGTAAATAGAAAGGAGTCCTTAATTTCTCTAAACGGAGAGGGTGTGGTTTTAGAAGGAGAAAAAAGGGTAAAAGACCGTGGAGGTTTTAGTAATTCACTATTTGTCACATTAAACTTGAATAGTATACTATGTTACAGGCATAAGTTTAACTTTAGTGGTAATTTTATATTGATTCCATCACGAAATGTGAAGTTCAGATCCCCACGTTCCAAACAAATAATAATAATTTAAATAGTTGTTCTTTTATAACGAAACTCAGAAAAAGTTTAAACTCGAGTTACAACTTTATTTAAGTTCATGTTCTTTTGTAAAATTTGAGTTTAAACTCGAGTTTAAGGCTAAACTCGAGTTCAAGTTTCTCCTTCAACTCGAGTTCATAAACTCAAACTCAAGTTAATGAACAGTATTTTTTCTATTCTTAAAAATGTCATAAGTTTTTCGTTTTAATTCTGATTGAGATGATTTTTTTCTATGCATTCACAACGAAAAGACGAATAAAACCCCACATATATACCCTATTAAAATTTTTCATCACCATTGAGTATTTATTAAAATATTATCTAAATATAAATTTAAGTTTTGACCCATCAAAATACAAACTCAAATAGATTCTCAATTCGAATCATAACTCAAATGTGCACATCTAAACACAAACTCAAGTTGCCTTCAACTCAAGTTACTACTTCAACTTAAGTTATAACTCAAACTCAACTCAAAATTATCACTCAAATCACCCTAACTCAAAAATACAAAAGAACAACTCCTAAATATCTCGAAGACAATCATCCAAAACTTTCACTATGCAACTTTTTTACTTGAAATTTATTAAATAATAACTTGGTTATTCCTTTTTAGCTTAGCGACAGAGAATTCAAATTCAAAACTCAAAATTAGAGATAATAAAGAATTTATTATTATACTAATTAGCCAATAATCACAATGTAATCAAGTTATAAAGTATGATCACGACAATAATATCATTAATTTCTAAGGGACACATTAGTACGAAACTAGCAATTAAAAAAAAAGAGTAAATGAAAGGGTGGTGTGGCATTGACATGAAATCATGAAAATCCAAATATCGTACTGTATGTACTGTATATGTACCTCACGACAGCTACTGTATATTTCATTAATTTAGCTGAAAGATTAGACAATTAATACTGTTTACAATATGTGGTAGTGGTAAGCTGTAAGTCATGTAACCATCCTTTGGAGCAAAACAGACAAAAGAATTAAATAATATAATTTGTCCAAAAAATATTTTGTATATATATATATATATATATATATAACTCTATAGGATGACAGCTGAGAGAGGTGATCATATTGTTTTTATATCACGGTAGGTTAAGCTTAGTTGGCAGGTAAAAAAAAACTCTTCATTGGGATCTGAGTTCATTTTATGTATTTTTTTTATTTATTTTTCTGGATCATGGATGTGTATATTTTTCATTTGTTAATGGGGTTTAGATTAGGGCTCATTCAAGAAGTTTAAAGAATTCTATTAGCTTCCCATGTGATATTTGATCATTTTGATTTTCAAGTATATAACCTAGGACTTAAGTATCACATAAAACAAAATAAAAAAGTTAAGAAGGTGTTTGGTTCATAGATTCAGAACTATGATTTAGAATTATTTTTTATTTACGTGTATATTTTGTGAGAAAAAATACTGTAGCGAGTCACGAACCATGATCTGAATCATGAAACAGATTTTTGTTTCAAACGCACCCTAATAAATCGCATGTCAATTAAGTAGCATACATGTTAAGTTTGTGCTGTTGAATGACGTAAATATAACAATGACATCTTTTGAGTGTATTTTTATGTTTTTTCTTTAATTATATCTTATAATACACTTTGTTGAGTTTTAATCTAGTTGTTATATGGTTTATAGCGATTAAATAGACACATAGATAGCATGCTATAAATCAACTGTCGTTTTTCTATGCACCCAAAAAAAAAAAAATTCAACTGTCATCTTTAATGTGTAAAATAATGACAAGGTTGTGATGAGGACTGCACATAACATATAAATATCATGCAACTGGTTGTATGATATGGATATTCATGTATATATATGTAAGCACCATTCTCACATCACTATAATTTGGTTTTGCATGGCAAAACATCTTTAAGGTCGTAATTAGAATAATTGTTTGTTTATTTATTATTGGGGTTCAAATCAACTTTATGAATGAAATATCCTCACGTACGTGCCCGAGGTTTAATGTGACAACTTTGTTATTATAATTTTGTTTAGGATTAATTTCTTTATATGAAACTTAAAAGGCAAAATTATCTTATGAATTGCGTTGGTTTTGATTATTTTATTGTATGTTATTGTTTGTCAAAGTTATCCCAGTAGTTGCATTAATTATATTTATTTTGTTTTAGATAGATTAACACTAGTTTTTATTATTTTATTTTGTTATGTTGTCACATTATTCTAGTAATTGCATTAATCACCGTAAGTCATTAATTATTATAAAGTGTAATGACTGTTGGTAATTATAATAATAGTTTATGATAATTATTGATGTGACAATGATATAAAATGATATTTTTTTTTTTTCTGAAAATTTTTACGAATTTCTTTGCTGTAAACTTAGGGAAAAAAAGAATTGAGGTGTAAATACATTTTCCAACCCAACAAAAGCTTAGTGTCTTTTTTTTTTTTCCCTGAAACAAAGATGGTAATTTCAATCAACCGAAAAGTAAATTTCAACTGTAAATCTCGTAGATATTGAGATCGAAGTATTTTGACTAAATAAAAATAAGGAATTCATTGCATTTTTCTAACTAGTGAGCGCGCGAAGAACTAAAAAAAAAAAAAAAAGAGGATAAAATCAAGCTTCACCATAAATAAATTTTGGGTTCTTTCAAAAATCGTTCAGATTAATATAGGTTATTTTGTTATTTATTGTTGTTGTGATTCGATGGCCTAAAATTTTCCATACATTTGATTTTTATAAAGCTATATGTGTAATTGAAAGAAACCAATAAAAAAAAAAAAGCACATAAAATTGCTAATTAAAACAAAATATGAAACCACAACTACTACGTCGAGAACTAAGTGGATGAAACTCATAGCCACTGTTAATCTTGTTCTAAACGGACACATATATATATCTTTATTTAAAATGTAAAGAATAAGACTGAAAATAGAAGAAAAGGAAAAGAAAAATTCCTACCAGATCTCTCTGATGAGAAGAACGCAGGAATTTAAGATGAAGAGAATAAAATAAAATAAAGAGAGAGAGAGAGAGAGAGAGACTAGCTAGGGCAACCATACCCTCTTAAAATTTTCATTTTTTTTTTTTTTGCTACGTTTGTATATAGATTCAGAATCATTTTTAATTTTTGTGTGTTTTTTATGAGAAAAAAATACTGTAATGAACTACGAATCATGATTCGAATCATGACACGAACCCACCAACCAAACGCACAAAATTTTCACTTGACACAAGAATCTAGATTTTAATTCTTCATGTCACAGAAGAGGAAGTCTCTTATATAATTCATTGTTCATTTTTCTCATAAAAAAGAGAAAGAAAACATTGAAACCTAAGTAATACTGACACCAATGAGAGAATGCCAATTATGCATTTATGGGTTACAATAATGGGATCAAGACTTGATTACAGATGGTCCAGCCACAGATGTGAATGTCGAAATAATCTCTCCAAAGAATATATAGAGACGGGTTCTCTGTAAAATGGTCCAATTTTCATGTAGTTATAAATGATTTTGGGAGATAATTATAATGATAATAATCTGCAATATTTTTCTTTTGGCCTTTGCCAATAGCCAGTTTCGTTTCTTTCAATATGATTTTTCTTTTTTTTTTTTTGTCTCTACGTTGGGTTGGTGGGGCAGTTTTCCCATGCTTGCCTTCTCATTAAGTCCCTGGACAATGGTAAAATTTCCATAGCCACCATGTGGAATTATTTTTTTTTTGCTTGTGAGAAAAATGTGAAAGATGCAAGTGTTTCTACTCATCTTCATCGCATTTTCACTTCAATTTTTGCTATAGACTAGTTTGTTTATTATAATAGGGAAATACAGGATTATTTCAAAGGAAAAATATAATGCAAATTCTAATTCCGGACCCACATTACACTGCCTCAAATTATAAAATAAATAAATAAATAAATATCACCTAGGTTAATAAAAATTGAAGAAACATTTAAAAGAAATAGAAGAACATAAAGGGTGCGTTTGAAACTCATTTCAAAATAATTTTATTTCTTGTATAAAAATGAAAATGAAAACGTTTTCAATCTCAGACAGAAATTATTTTTAAAAATGCATTTGGTGATTTTATCAAAAGATTATTTTCAGTATAAAAAAACCCATTAATGTTTCTCTATTTTTTTCTCTGCTCGAGAGAGGAGAAAACGAAAATAAAAAATGAAAAACGACTAAAAATCATTTTTCATTTCTCTCTTATTTTACACTAAATTAAAAAATTATTTTCATTTCTATTTTTTGTCTTTAATGCGTCAAACATCATTTTAAAAACGTTTCATTTTTTCTTTTTTAAAAAACGTGAAAAACAAAAAATAAATTAATTCCAAACACGGCCTTTGACGTGGTTCAATGAGAATTTAACCAAAACTAAAAAAAATCTTCTAAAGTTAAGAGATTATTTTACTAATATAAAATTTGAGGCAAATAAATTCAAATTACTTACAAATCGTAATTGTATATAAAAATTGAGTCAAAAACTCATATCAACCCAAACAATATTTAACAAGTCAGGTGATTGACATAATTACAATCTCACAGCATACAATGAGAATTGATATTGGATGATAAGAGAGAACATTTGTGAAAACACCACGAAAGCAATAGATTTATGCTAAAAATAGTAACAATTTCACTATATATATATATATATATATATATATATCACGACCACCGTATACGTACAAAAAACTTTCGTGGTCATGTGAGAGTACCGAAAATTGGTAGTCTTAGCAACTGAAAAGTTTACATGCGTACATTTATCTTTTACAATACAAACAAAACTTTGTAACTTAAATTGTTATGGGATGACGTGTGAAATTAAAAAAAAAAAAACTAAATCCACCAAATCTTTTTTTTTTTTTAAATCCACTATATTATTATTAATTACAATCTCACAGCATATAATGAGAATTGATATTGGATGATAAGAGAGAAAACATCACGAAAGCAATAGATTTATGCTAAAAATAGTAACAACGTTCTGTACAGAGTTATTTTTCCCTATATATATATATATATATATATATATATATATCACGACCACCGTATACGTACAAAAAACTTTCGTGGTCATGTGAGAGTACCGAAAATTGGTCTTAACAACTGAAAAGTTTACATGCGTACATTTATCTTTTACAATACAAACAAAACTTTGTAACTTCAATTCTTCCAATAAAAAAACTTGTTCCAATAAAAAAAAATACTAAATCCACCAAATCCTTGATTAATTATCCGTGTTTTTTCTTTCAATTTTATTGTACATTCTATCAATAAAGAGTATATAAAATGGAATAATTTAACTTTAAAGAAGGAAATAAAAGCAAAAATAATCCACCAAATCCTTGATTAATTATCCGTGTTTTTTCTTTCAATTTTATTATACATTCTATCAATAAAGAGTATATAAAATGGAATAATTTAACTTTAAAGAAGGAAATAAAAGCAAAAATGACACCAAATGTTTTCTTTTCATACATAATAACAAATTCCAATCATGCGTTTGTTTTATATGTTTAAATTACTGTTTAAATCATTTTACTATAGTATTTTTGCTTACAAAATTTAAACTTTTGTTCATATTTTTATATATAAATCTATGAATCAAACGGGTCATTCGTAACCACTCCACACTTTCATCCTCAAACCCTAGAAGTTCTTGCTCATGAACCACATTATTTCAACAATCGTACCTTGTATTGCACACAAGACCCTTGTTGAATTGGACTATCAATTTTTTTCATTAAAGTAAAACTCAAAAGAAGAAGAAAGCACATATTATGATGTCCTAGAACAAGATCGATTGGTATGAGACACCCTTTGGCATAATTTTGTAGAGAAGAACGCAAACAAATTATCTTGAGAAAAAAAAAAAAAAAAAAGCAAACAAATTAAGCAGCTGAAGAAATGGCCAAAAAAAAAAAAAGGAAAAAAATTCCACTTAGTCACTATCACTGAGGTCACAGCTTCCCTTTCAGGATTTTATCTGAATCCGATGCTCTTAACTCTTTTCTCATAAAAGAACTAGAAACAATCAAATTGAGCAGAGCATGAGAACTGAAAAGCTGTTTATATACACATTTCATAACAAAGTTACCCAAAAAAAAAAAAAAAAACAACCTTCTACGTATAAATAACAAGTTTTACATACATTAAATGGTAGAGATACACAAGGATGAGCAAATTCTAACCCATTTGAAACTGGTAAAGAAGAGGGAAAATTCATTTTTTTTGGTGTGGAGAAGACAATAATCTTCTCCCACCTTCTTCTTCTTTCTTCTTTCTTCTTTCTTCCAAAGAATCTATTGGAAAATTTTGGTCCAAACTTTTCCCTTTTTTTTCCTCTCGTTCTCACTGCTTGCAATTTAGTTCTGGGGCTTCTTTTATGCTCATATCTACCATCTCAACCGAACCGAAACCTCCATCCTCCGTGGCAATGGTGGATTGTGAATCAATCCCAGACCCCGCTTGGATTTCCTTAAACATTGCCATGACCTGAATCATTGTCGGGCGCCGCCACGGCCGATCATCCAAGCACGCGCAGGCCACTTTCAAGTGCTGCAAGAGCTCGATCTCGAGGCTCGGATCCTCCTTCATGAGCTCAGGATCAAAAACGTCGCTTATCTTCAATTTAGCATGCTGTTTGACCCAACCAACAAGATTGTTGTCCCCAAAATCACTTGAATTCGTCGGCTGCCTCCCCGTGAGCAGCTCGAGCAAAACAACGCCGTAGCTATAGACATCGCCTTTCGTTGAGCACCTGAAGCTCTGGTAGTACTCCGGCGGGACATAACCGGGAGTGCCCGCGAGAGTGCTGACACTCAAATGCGTGTCCATTGCGCTCATCAGCCTTGCCATCCCAAAATCGGAGACTCTGGCTTCCAAATTCTCGTCCAGAAGAACGTTGCTAGATTTCATATCACGGTGAATGATGTGCGGGATGCAATTGTGGTGCAGAAATGCCAATCCCCTTGCAGCCCCAATGGCGATTTTCCTCCTTGCTGACCAGTTTAACTTAATCGCAGCCTTCTTTGGGTCGTGCAAAACATCATCTAAACTTCCGTACTTCATATACTCGTACACTAAAAGCCTTTCTTCTCCTACTTTACAATAGCCAAGCAAAGGAACAAGGTTCCGGTGCTTGATCTTCCCAATAGTTTCCATTTCAGCGGTGAATTCTCTATCACCCTGCCCACTAATGTGTATCAATTTCTTGATCGCCACAGTGCTTCCATCTTTCAACTGCGCTTTGTACACATCTCCGAAACCGCCTTTCCCTATCAAACTGTCATTGTGGAAGCCATTGGTGGCCTCAAGAAGATCGGCAAAAGTAAGCTTGCGAAGCGGCTTGTCGAACGTGGCAAGATTGATGCTCAGGGCTTCCCGGGCACCGGTCAAATTCCAAGTCACATTGGCAGTGCCCGAGTGCGAACGGCTGTCGATATAGACGTCGAGACTCGACTCCTTCTTCCTTCTCTTCTTGGTTTCGATGGCGACTATGATGAATCCGAAGATGCAAAACAGCGAGAACAACAACCCCATTGCCACACTTCCGAACAGAGACGCTTGCCGGTGAGACTTTTGATGGTGCGAATTTGAGTTTTTACCGGAGTCCGCCCCACATTGTGGAAGAGGGTAGCCACAAAGTCCTGAATTGTTGAGAAATCTGTACGGAGGGAAGCTCTCGAACTGCGCCGACTCTGGGATCATCCCGGAAAGAAAGTTGTTGGACAGATCAATCTCCATCAACATAGAGAGCCGAGTCAACGACTGAGGGATCGTCCCGTCAAGCCGGTTGCTCGACAGATCAAGGATGTTGAGATTCGTCGACCCGCCGAGCTCCTCCGGGATCGTGCCGGAGAGATTGTTGTGGCCCAAATTCAATATCAACAAATACCGCATTTTCCCAATCTCCTTGGGGATGTTACCAGACAACAAGTTATGCGAAAGGTCAAAGAAAATCATGGACCCATCATGGTTAAATGTCGGCTGGATATTACCTCTATACACTCTGTTGAAATTGCAGGGGTTCCTCATCGAAATCCTGTTCAACTGCTCGGTCCTAATCCCGGCGAACTCGAGCAAATTCCCCGCCCCGTGGCATTCCTTGCTCCCATCATTCTTGATGTAGACGTAGACATACGTTTTCGACGCAATGAAGTTCACCGCGATGTTGCCGGACTGCTTGAACAGCGCCGGCGGAATCGATCCGTTCAAAAAATTTGTGTTGAGATCCAACCATATCAAGCTCTTACAGTCCCCGAGCTCCGGGGGAATGCTCCCATAGAGAGAATTGTTGCTGAGCTTGAGAATGGCGAGAGAAGGCAACTTTCCAAGCTCCTTCGGAATCTCGCCGCTCAATCTGTTGTTCGACAGCGAAATCCAATTCAAGCTCGTGCAGTTTCCAAGGCCGGGCGGAATTGAGCCCGTGAGATCGTTGAAATCGAGGATCAGATTCTCCAGGGACTTCATGTTGGAAATCTCCGGCGGGATTTCTCCACGGAGATTGTTGAGCCAGATTATCAAGTCCCGGAGCTTAGTGAGCGAGCCGAAGCTCGGAGGGATAGTTCCGGTGAGGAAATTGAAGCTCAGGTCGAGAGAAACGAGGTTAGAACAGTTACTCAGAGAGGCCGGGATAGTTCCGATGAAGAGATTGTTCTGAAGGTAGAGCTCCATCAAGCTGTTTCCGAGGCCTTGGCAAAGCCCAAAGGGGATATAGCCGGAGAAATTGTTGGAGCTCAGATCTAAGGACTCCAAGCTCGGAAGGTCGGAGAGAGAATCCGGCAGCTTTCCGAAAAAACGGTTGTGAGAGAGGGCGAGAGACTTCAGCTTCTTGAGCTTCATCAAAGTCTCGATCGGCAATTCGCCGGAGAAGTTGTTCTTCGACAAATCCAGCGACTCCAGCGACGAGCAAGAGCTCAACGCGTCGGGGACTAATCCGGCGAGGCCGTTACTCGACAAGTCGAGCTCGACGAGGCTGGAACACGAATCGAAAATGCTCAACGGAATCTCGCCGCTGAAGCTATTGACGGCGAGGGAGAGGAACTTGAGATTCTCCACCGGGAAGCTCGGAATCGGTCCGTCGAAGAGGTTGCTGGAGAGGTTGAGGAAGACAAGCTGGCCACAGCTGGATATTGCCCTAGCGACGTCGCCGGTGAGCTTGTTGCCGGAGAGGTCGAGGTGGTCGAGAGCCAAACAGTCTCCGAACGACGGAATACTCGTCGAGAAGTTGTTCGACGAAACGTCCAGAAACTCTAATCTCTTGCAAGAGATGAAACTCATCTCTCCGGCGATCTTGTTCCCCTTCAGCGACAGATGACTCATCTCATTGCAATTGCTCCGCGATAAGATCCACGGAACGACGTTGGAACCCGAAATCTTGTTGAACGAAAGATCCAGAACCTTCAAGCTCAACCTCAATCCGGCAGAGAAGTCCTTATCCTTGAGAGAGAAATCGAGAGAGTTCGACGACAGATTCAAAGACTTCAACGCCGAGCAAGCAGCGAAGCTTGAGAGGTCCGACACCGGACCGGAGAAGCTGTTCTGCGACAGATCTATGGACGCGAGAAAGGAGCCACACTTGGATCCCGGAGGGAGCGAAATGGAGCCGCTGAGGTTCGCCGATTTCAGAACCAGATTTTCCAGTCCACGACGCTGAGATTGGTGCCGAGTGAGACTAAGCTAAGGTCTATGGAGGAAACCCTAGCTCCGTCGCATTTGACGCCGGAGAAGTAGCAAGGGTTCTGGTTTTCGAACCAGTTTTCGAGGACGCTCGTGTCCGGAAGAGCTGCTTTGAAGCTGAGAAGCTGGTTGCCAACGCCGGCAGCTCCGGCGAACAACGCCGGCAACCAGAGAGTTAACAATACGACGGCGACGGCGAGTATAAGGTGGTGGTGGAGAGACGAGGGTTTCATTGTGTTTCTCCTTGTTTTTCCTTGGCAATATCAATTTTGAAGCAGCCTTAGCAATATCAATTTTGGATTGAAGAGAAGACAAGAGCAAGGTTATGAAAAGAAGATTTGATTTTAGATTTAAGGTTTGAGAGTTGCCATTGAAGAGGAGGCGAGAGAGAGAGAGAGAGAGAGAGAGAGAGAGCTCAGAAGCTGTTATTTTTCTTTTAGCTTCTGGTTTTAGAGAGAGAAAGAATAGAAAGGGGGAGGAGAGAGAAAGAGAGTCAAAAGTCTGAGTGTGGATGGTGAGAAGGGTATTTATCGAATGGGGTTTTGCACACAGCTGTGCTCACATGCCATGTGAGTGTGTGTCACCCCCCTCTCCTCTTTCTCTCTCCACTTTCTCTCTCTCCAAAAACTCCCATCACTTTTCTTTACTCACCTTTTTAATCCTCTTTTATTTCACAAACAATCATTTTAAAAAAAAAACCCCTCTCTCTCTCTCTCACTTTCTCTAACTTTCCTTCACTTTCTCTCTCCCCCTAATTTTTTTCCCATTTGGCTTTGATGAACTTTGTTGCTCAAAAATGATTTCTTTGTCTCTCTAAGAAAGAAGAAGAAGAAGAAAAGAAGTTTTAGATTAGGGAAATGGGATTTGGATTTGCTTCCTTAATCACCACCCTAATTATTATTTTTCTTTTGCTTTATGGGAAAAAATATGAACTGTTTTTGTCTCTCGTAGTCATATAAAATAAAGTGCTTTTTTTTTTCCCCCTTTCTTTTACCCTTTTTTTTTTTTTCCCCTGGTGTACGTGTGATGAAAGATAGATAGATCAATCACTTTCAATTAATGGGAGATTCCATACCCCCCCATGTTATTAATTAATTTATTTAATGGGGGGCCTCTTTTTCACTCACGAGGATTCAATTCAAATCCCATTTCTTGTTTTAATGCATATAATTAAATAATTATGTGTGTTTTACCACTTGCACTTTTATTTATTTATTCTTTTTTTTTTTTTTGGATTTGACACTCTTATTTAAATATTTATTCCTTGTCTGATGTTACCTATTAAAAATGCTAGGGACTCTCTCAACGTTCATTTCTTTTCAATGGTAGTCAATAATTAGACTACAATGAGGATTAAGTGATGTCTATTTCTCGACACTTTATCAAAGGTTAAATTAATTTGGTGTCTATTTCTTAAGATTTAATTAAAAACACATTAAATTAAAAATTTATGTAAAAAAAAAAAAATTTTCTAACCAAGGTATAACGGTTAAAAACATAAAATTACCGCTAGTTCATTTTTTTAAGATCTATCGTAAAAATCTCTTAATTTATTTTCTGAAAGTTTTTGTCTAACATATTATGCATTAATTTCTTGGTTAGTGTCATGTGATTTTTTTAATAAACATAGTTAATAGAAGCCGCATACCAAAAGGGCTCGGTGATTTAATTAACGAGTCACAATATTTTTTGTCTTTCGAGTTTAAATAATCATAATGAGAAACTTTAAGTAGACCAATAAGATTATCTAAGAGGGGGAAATCCACTATCTTTCAAACAAATATTTCTATTTTTTTTTAGTTAGATACATAGCTATAAATTACATAAAAACTAACAAATATCAATTATCTTCGATATTAGAGCGGTAAAAAGCC
Organism: Morus notabilis; assembly: GCF_000414095.1. Lineage (NCBI taxonomy): Eukaryota > Viridiplantae > Streptophyta > Magnoliopsida > Rosales > Moraceae > Morus > Morus notabilis. Next base: position 192,306 of record NW_010361039.1, on the reverse strand, counting down.
TCATATATGATAATGGTAAAAACCCTTTTACTCGTCATAATTTTCTTCTCTTCTTGCTTCCTTTTGTCTAGCTTTTCCGTTGATTTGATTCTTGGCTAGACACCATTTAATAACAAGACAAACATTTTTATAATATTGTAAAATTATTTTGCTAGTGGTTTAGTGGTCCTAAAATTTAATATTTTGGATTGTATAATTCAGCATCTAGATTTTAACAGTGCTTATGGAGTTGAATTCTAATTGGCTGAAAATTGAAGTTGAGAGCCTACTAGCCTAATGTTGATCTAATGCTAGGTAAGAGATACAACAAAAAAAACACATGTAAACACACGTAAATTTGTGCGTTTAATTGGTATATTCGTATCATGATTTAAATTATAATTCGTGATTCGTTATAGTATTTTTTTCTTATAAAAAAACACACGTAAATCGAAAATAAATCTGAATCATAATTCTGAATTTATGAATTAAACATCCACGAAAAAAACAAGTTATTTATTTTAAAGTTATTCAGTTCAAACATTTCAATAAAAAAAATTCATCCAAAAAAAATCATCTAACGTAAAATAATAACGAAAAAAGGTTAGTTAGACGATAGAAAAGGCTTTAGCTATACAAAAACTAAACCATGCACGACAAATAACACTAATCTAGATATAAGTCCTCTAATCATTATTAATTTTCTTTTTATAAGGGATTATTATTTATTTTCTTGTTCCATGCATAATTAATTAGATTTTCCTCTGAAGTAGTAAATTAAAGTGAATTACAGGCGGTCAAATTTAAACCTAAAACTTTATAATGGCTATGTTTTATGAAGATACATTGTGTTTGTCGAATTTTCCTAGAAAAAAAATAAGGAATTTCAAAATGTGGTATGATCATAAATACCTTGTTAATAATGAGTGTTTTAAAGTTGTTAATTTTTTATTAGACTCAATATGATGTACTTATGCTTTATGATTTGTTTCGTCCTAACACAATGTGACTTTTAGAAAACACACGCATTGCAATTAAACGTTCCCTACCACAAACTTTTGGGCTCTTTTACCATATTGCACCATTAAAAAAAAATTGATAATATTGATAATCATTAGTACATGATTGATGTGAATTACGTGTGATGGTTTAAGGCAGAACATTTTACTTTCCACCATATGGTAATAATTGTCACCTATTCAAAGTTTTTTTTTTTTTAAATATATATATATATATATTTCAGAAAAAAGTAAAACAAAAAAAGGTATCACTTTTGCTTGGCCATGTTTGACCAAAAAATTACTCGTGTTACCGGAAGTAGTTACAAATTTAGTTAAGACTACAATACATATGGTTGAAGTTTATTAACTATTATGTTATGAGTTTACAAGCAGAAAAAAAAAAAAAAAACTATATATGTGTTATTAGTTCTTCTCTATGGCCAGAAAAATACTACTTTTCTATGGTTAAGCCGATTAGAGGTGGATAATATTTTTTTTTATTACATTTGAATAATAATTTCATTTTTTTTCTTGTTTATAAGTTAGTGTTAAGTCTTGGTAATTGTTTTTAGTTGTGGTTTTGGGGCAACTTTTAGCACATATAAAACGAAAATATCATATTACTATTATATCTCTAGATTGTAAGATTACTTTTAATGAATTCCCTTGGAAAACATATCAGATTGTTTATTAAATTCTACCACATTTACATATTATAAAAATACAACTATAGGTAGTCAGAAATTCTAGTATCTTTTTATATATTTTTAATTACTTTTGGGATAAGTATCATTTGTGCCTTCTAAACTTTAAGATCATTATTAATCTGTTCATAATTTTTTAAACTCTCACTTTATATCTTAAATTGAACCAATCCTATTTAACCTTTTTTGTGAGAAGTTATGTTGAAAATATTTAGAAAAAGAAGGGATTTAGTGTGGTGATATGATACTTTTCCGTTTATTTTTAACATAAATTCTACCACCTCTTTTTTTAGAACGTTTTTAACAAAAAAGTCTAGCAATGGTGTTACATGAGTAATTTAAAAGTTAATAGATAAAACTAGAGTTTTTTTTTTTCGATGTGAACATGAGAATTGCATTAAACCGAAGTCATATCGGCAATTATAATATTCCCAATGCAAGAAGGAAAATACTTCAAGTAACATGGCCGCAATAGCCATTACTGCCCACAAACAACATATGTCTAATATCTGTTAAGATAGTTATTCCGCAGTCAGAGAGGCTGGATCCTAATTAGGGTCATGACATGAAAGACGACTCGAAACTGTACGTAGTTAGTGGATTTAGGTTTACTATAAATGAGTTTAGGTTATAATCGGGTTAACACAAATAACACGATTAATAAACAGTTTGGGTTAGGGTTGACCTTCTAACACGATTAACTATGTGTGTCATCTACAATCTAATGACATGTGATATAATATAAAAGTTTATATAACATATTAGATACAAATAATATGAATTTTAATATTTGTGGTGAAATTCATTTATTTTTTTAAAGAAAAAGATAAATTAATCAATAAACATGCTAAACATGTCATGATCGTGTTAAATAACTCATTATTATATTAGTTATCTATTTAATATATTAATTTAAATGGGTTATGCGGGTCGACACGATAACACAATTAATAAATCCATAACATATTTAGCCAAAAAATCCATAACGTATCGTATTTGGGTTGATGTTTTTTAACACAATTAATAAGTAGATTAACACGAACACGATCTACTAGCACGAATTGTCACATCTAAATCCATAACATATTTAGCCACAGAAGAAGAATTAGTTTCAACCAAAGAAAAACGGTGGTCGTTGTAGGAAAAAAAGAGTCTTTCATGAACAACTAAGTACTAACCGTTAAGTACTTAATTTTTAAAAGTGAGAGTTTTTAAAATTAAGGGACAAAGTTGAAATGAATCTATATTTTTATTTTCTGAGCGTAAATAATCCTTAATCGTTATTTTTTTAATTAGGAAAAAAGAGTCTAATTAAATAAAATGTACGTTTAGTTCATTGATTCGAGTTTTTAATTCGAATTGATATGTAATTTTATATGAGAGTTTTTACTATAATAAAAAAAATTAAATATAATTATTTTTAAAATTTTTTACTATAACGAAACTCAGATAAAATTGAACAAAGTAACTTTGTGCCTGTTTAGTTTGTTGATTCAAATTTTTAATTCGAGTTTAGATGTGACTTTATGTGAGAATTTTTTACTGTAATAAAAAAATTAAATGTAATTATTTTTGAGAATTTTTTACTATAATAAAATTTAAATTTTAAATTTAAATCAGCTAAATGAACGGAGCTTTATTTATATTTGATCAGCAAAATAACTATTTATGATTGTATATTTTTATATAATTTTTGAGGGAGAAAAATTATTTATGTAATCAGGAGGGGCATGATTTCACGTTCCCAAGCCCGCCCTTCCTCTGCCATTGGCGCTCGTGTACCCAGAAAGCCTGCCCCATTCACCACATCATTATTTATTATCCCCATCTTTTCCCACTCTCATCTTTAGCGCGTTTAAACAACGCTCGTAGGCTTTTCTCAGGTCAACCCAATGTCCAACCGGCTAAGCTTAGCCAGTCCAACATCTTTAGTTAAAAGACCAAAAGACCACCGGGATTGGTAATATAACATGCGTGTTTAGAACTTATTTTAAAATAATTTTATTTTTTATATAAAAATAAAAATAAATTTTTTTTTTAATTTTAGATAAATTTATTTTTAAAAATATATTTAGTAGTTTTATTAAAAAATTATTTTCAGTATAAAAAAATCTATTAATGTCTCTTTCTATCTGCTCGAGAGAGGAGAAAACGAAAATAAAAAATAAAAAATAATTAAAAATTATTTTTCATTTCTCTTTCATTTTACACTAAAGCAAAAAATCATTTTTATTTATGTTTTTTTTCTTTATTGCGTCAATTCCAAACGCGGCCAATAAGATGTTCTTTTTTTTTTTTGTTATTGTCATTTTTCCTACTTAGGTTATCTCCTTTTTTATTTTTTCTCCTGTTTCCTTTCCTTGTTATCGTACATAGCTTTAGACTCGTTACTCTATAGCATAATTTCAAAGATTCAGGTTCAACCAATTGGTTGAATTGTATTAGACTTGTAGTAGTGTGAGTGAAACTAAATTCATAGTGTAATTAAATGTAAGTGAGGACATTTTTTATATACTAGTGGATTTTGAAACTTTTCATAATAAAAGAAAAGATGAGAAACAAAATGATATCAATTATATGTTTTTGGTAAAAGAAAAAAAAACTATAAATGAAAAGAAAAGACTTTAGTTAAAAATAAGAATTTTGTGTTAGGATATGCATAAAAAAACTCCTCAGTAATAAATAGAATTTAAACTTGAGATCATATTCAAATCATTTTGAAATTTGAGAAAAATTTAATAAAATACAGTTCAAAATTGTTTATGATCGCGTGGGTTAATCATATTGAAATTTGAGAAAATTTTAGGGCTCGTTTAGTTCGTTGATTTGAGTTTTTAATTTAAATTGAGATGTGAGAGTTTTTTATTGTAGTAAAAAAATTAGATGTGACTGTTTTTTTTAAGTCTTTTACTGTATCAAAACTCGAATCGGTAAAATGAACAGGGTTTTAATAAAATATAGTTCAAAATTATTTATGATCGCGTGTACCCACGCGCTTGAAAAACAGTTGACGTTAATTTTCGTTTCGTAGAATGCCCATGGTACTAATGGGCAAAGTTCGAGTACTGTTCGTTTGGGTCGTCACTAAATCCCGTCCATTCGTTGACATGGACGGCCAAGATTGCACCGTACGTACCGGAGAACAAACGATGGTAATATTACATACGCGGTCAGTAAATCTAGTACTCACTTTGCGATTTTACAGAAATATCCAGTCCTTGACAGTTGTCTGCTTGTCTTCAGTTTTACCCTTGTCAGTAAAAAGCCTGCGAGGGCATTACGGTAATATCGCATTCAGGAGATTTTTTGAGTGACGCAAAACGACTCCAACGAACGTGCGGCTAAACTGGAAAGAGCAAGCTTTAAAGGGGTACTCTTGTCATTTCGCGTCATGATGGGAGTTTTTTGGATTTGGTTTTGGAATTTGAAGGATGAGCTGTCAAGTGTGTCGTCAGTTTTTAACAGGTTTTTTTGTTGGTATTATCGTTTTAAGTTAAGGATTAAAAAGGACTTTACTTGGGCTGGGCTTGTTTAAGAGCTACCTAAATTAGGCCCAATATTTTTCTTTAATGTTCACCCTTCTCTTTTTTGAAAAAATTACGGCACTTTTAAGGTTTAGATTTTTACCGCTCATTATTTATTAGAAAAGTTTTATTTTTATATTTTGTGTTATATTAAAATATGAGTTTAATACTTTCTATTTTTAATAATTTTATATTAATATCTTGATTTTTTTAAAAATTTTCTTTTAATACCTTAAGATAATTTTTTGAGACGTGAAAAGATAAAATTACATTTATTATTAAATATATAAAAAATTTTAAAAAAAATTAAACCTGCAATCAAGATTTTTGCTTTATGTTTGGGGCATAATGAAGTTTAGATGTTTAAAAGTTTAGGGGGTTGTTCTTTTGCAACGAAATTCAAAAAAAAATTAAACTCGAGTTACAACTTTATTCAAGTTCGTGTTCTTTTATAAAATTTGAGTTTGAACTCGAATTTGAACTTTAGTTTAAACTCGAGTTTGGGGTTAATGAAAAGTATTTTTTCTGAATTTATTCAAGTTTTCCCTTCAACTTGAGTTCATAAACTCGAACTCAAGTTAATGAAAAGTATATTTTCTATTCTTAAAAATATCATAACTTTTTCGTTTTAATTCTGATTGAGATGATTTTTTTTTCTATACATTCACAACAAAAAGATGAATAAAACTCCATCCATATACCCTATTAAAAATTTTCATCACCATTGAGTTTTTATTAAAATACAAATATAAGTTTTGATCAACTCAAACACAAACTATATCATAACTTTAATTTAAATCATAACTCAAATGTGCACATCCAAACACAAACTCAAGTTACAACTTCAACTCAAGTTACAACTTCAACTCAAGTTATAACTCAAACTCAACTCAAGATCATTACTCGAGTCACCCTAACTCACAAATGTAAAAGAATAACCCCTAGATGTTTAGATGTTTAGTTGCATGTGTAAGATTTTTTTAAAAACTTTTTTTTTATATTTAACAATGAGGGTAATTTTGTCTTTTCGTGTCTCAAAAAACTGCCCTCAAGTACTAAAAGAAGATTTTTTAAAAGGTCGAGGTACCAGTATGAAATTATTAAAAGCAGATGGTACTAAACTCATATTTTAATATAACACATGATACCAATATAAAATTTTTCATTTTTTATTAATACCCTTATGTTAGTACAATTATTTGACTAAAAAGATTATTAATTAAAAGTGTGAGACAAAAATCTTGAACCATGCCCTTTTAAGGAATATTTATCTCATTTCCTCCTTTACTTTTTAGAGGTAAATATACGGCTAGTTTGCAATGGATGAGAAAATAAATGTCCACAAACATATAAGTCTGTGGAATAATTCGTAATGACATTTTTATTCTTAGTTAACTACTTTTTAAAATCAATTATATAAATTCATAATTATCTAGATAAAAAAAGGTATATTTGGAATTATTATATCAGTTTCCATAAAATGAACAAATTAATAATATTGTTGAATTAAAAACATATGGTAAGGAGGGTAAAAATGATAATTTTGTGTAAATAGTTTTTATCATTGTGGCACCTATGGTTACTATTATTTAAAAAATAAAAAATTATCCAATCAATTGAAGTATTTATTTCAACATTTAGGTTTTTATTTAATTTTTTTAGTTAAATCGTGTTTAAAATAACATTTAATATATAGATAGGGAAATATAAACGTAGTACTTTTAAAAATTTAATTGTTTCAAGGTATTTTGTGACTGGTTTTACAAACATATAAGATGTTTTAGATATTTAAATAATAAAGAAGATCAAAATAATATTTAGACAAAATAAAAGGGCGTATTAGGTATTATCCCAATAAAATAAAACCTTTATAACTACAGAACGATTTTGAATAAAATCTTGTCCTGGTTATGTAATTGAATCAGTTGATTATAAACATACTTCTTATACTCTTATCAACCGGAAAAAAATTATATACAATTTTTTTTATTTTATAAAAAATCCATGTAATTCACTATTATTATTATTTTTAAGTTAAATTATTGTTGTTAACTTTATTTATTCCATTTTTTGGTCTATTTAATTATTTGGATAATAAAGAGTTGGACAGACTCATGTGGTTTTCAATGGGGACTCAAATCATGATTACAATCAAAACCCATAGTTATCCATTAAAAGCTTAACTTATTTCAAATATTTGTTGAATTGATTAAACTTATTTATTTGGCTTTCCTTTTTGCTTATTCATCAAGAACACAACAATGAAAAATTAGAATGGTTGAAACAAAAAGGAGAAAATAAAAAGAAGAAAAGAATATGGTATTTCCAGAAAGTAGACTGTAAATCAGTTGTCAACAGTTGGACGCATTTTCGGCTGAAAAAAGTAATAATCTTTTATTCACCTGAAATAATTCAATTTACAGCCCAAAATTGCTATGTATACACAATACTATTTACATATTGTATAACATATATGGAAAATATTTGAGTAGGGAAAAAAAAAAAGTGACATTTTTGTTATCTCTGTCGTGCGTTTTGCTTACAAAAACTTTCCACTGTCCATTCCATTTTGACTGACATGACCTTTTTGCCCAAATATGATATTCATACGACATGTCGTTTAAATAAAAAGGGGCTATTGTTTTCTGCATTTTTACTGAATGCCACAAGTGCAAGTTGAGGACTCGGAAAAGAGAATTGGTTTTTGTTAGACGAGGGGCTGATATGACTGTCAGTCTGTCACCATCTCTCTATCTTTTTCTCTCTCTAGGTAATATGAGGGCCCACTTTGTGTCGTTTTCCTAAAATGGGGGGAGGGGGGAACGAGGGACCCACATAAGTTGGATGAGCTTCTTCTTTCTTCTTCTTCCTTTTCTCTTCTAACTTTCTTTTTCTTTCTCATCCAATTTGAATTGAATAAATGGGCACTGAAAAAATGATGGGTTGTTTTTTTTTTTTTTTTTTTCTTTTTTTTGATATGATAAATATGGACGGTGTTGATGTGGAATTGGGAAGGAGAAAGTGAGACCCACAAGTTGTTATCAACACGTGGTACTGTCCATATTGATGACGTGGACCAATGGAACACGTTTTGTTGTTGAACAAATGGGGTTTGACCTTCGGTCACCGACAGGTCGTCCAGGCTGTCACGGTCACTCTAGCCTCCTTTCATATTTAACTTCAACACTATTTTTCTTCCACAGCCCAATTTTCACTATTTTCTGCCCAACTATTATCACTAAACTATTTGTGTCCCTAAAGAAACTCTCTCTCTACTTTGTGGGGGCAAATTTTTTTTTTTTTTTTTGTTGAACACTATTAACAAACAGAAAAGATGTTGAAAGTTGGGAAGTTTGGGGGAGATTTATTAAAGAAGAAGGGAAGATCAAGGAAGGAAAAAAATGAACACCACACGTGCACAAACTATGAAGCAATTAGAGAGTCTTGTGAGGGGCCCACTTGAATGGAAGTGGGGCCCATTCGTTTATAATGTTTTTCCCCTCCTCATAATTAATGCAAAATATTGAAAGTTTGGGAGGGATTTGCACTTGAACAGGATAAGAGAGAAGGAATGAATCATATTTTTTTTATTTAAAAAAAAACATTATTCAAAGGTGTAATTAAGTGGGTGCTAAAGAGTTTACATGACGTTTGGAATGAGAAATCGGGTCATTATTCGAATCATGGTTCGCGACTAGTTATAGTATTTTTTCTTAAAAAAAACACGTAAAATAAAAATAATTTTAAATTATGATTTTGAATTCATGAACCAAACGTCATCAAAAATTTGAGGGTTGTGTTTGGTCGGAGGAGGAGAAGGAAAAAAAAAATTTGTGGGATAGTTGTGGGTCTCACTTTCTCTTTGGTCTTTCTTTATATCAAATGCAAAGTACAAACGGGATATGAGAATGAAAATCAATGCCACGAGGGGAGAGATCACTTATGGGAGGAAAAGACCCTACCAAAATTATTTTGAAGAGAGAGAGAGAGAGAGAGAGAGAGAGAGTTTTGGGCCAAGAGTTAAGCTAAGTAAGATATCAACTATGATAAACCAACTGGGCCAGCTAGCCCAAAGAGAGATTACAACTAGATGCTCTTCTTAATTTGTTTTCTCATGAGATTTTGACCTGTCTCATTTGTATTTTCCTCAAGGGGAGGAAATCATGTCAATGGGGTCTTCTTCTAGGTTCACCAATTATGATTTCTTGGACAGTAGAATTATGAACAAACTTGTAAAAATCATCACTCTTTAATTCCTTTTTTTTTTTTTTTTAATTTTCTTTTCTTTTCTTTCAAAGTGTGGAAATCATTATTCAAGTTGGCAGCAATGAGGAAAGTTTTGTATGTCCTTTCCCTGAAGAAATCCCGGGGTGCATTTTGGTGACAAGCTGAATTTGGCACTAAAGATATTAGCTCTTAGCAAAGTGACAAAAGTAAAGGAGAAAAACAAATCCAATTGTTGTCATAACGGTTTCAAAAAATTTCTTAAAAACCCACATCGAATAAAGAATTTAAAAGTTAGATAGGTCATGTTTGGTTCGCTGATTTAAATTGTATTGATTTAAATTAAAATTTTATATTATGTGTTTAAATAGCCATTTGAATTTGCATTTAGATGCACAATTAAAGTGTAAATATGAATGATAATTAAAATTAAAATTTGTGTTCATAGATTTGAACTTGGTTCACCACTTAGACCGGAGAATCCAGTTTGAATCAGAGAATCCAGTTTGAATTAGTGAATCAAACAGGGGCTAGTAAAATCATACGGAGGAATACCAAGCAATTTGGTGACAAAAAGGGAAAACAAATAATAAAAAATAAAACTGTTCGTGTGGGTCTAGATACGATTTTCTTATCTTTTTAGTTGTCCAAATTTCTATGAACTCTTGCGGCAAAAGATTTTAGTAGAGATCTTAGCTGAATTAATTTCTTCTCTGTTTTTCCTTTTCTTCACTATTCCTTGTCACGCCCATACAAAACAACAAATCACATTTCAACTCCGTCATTAGCGGTTTTTTTAATTATTAAAAAAAACCTTCTTTAGCCTATATTTTACGGTTATTTAGAAAGTATTGCTTAATTTTCAATCGGTGTAAAAAGAATTTTTTTATAAGATTAGAAAAATGAACTATTCGTAATTTTTTATTTTTTAACCATTATATATTTATTAAAAGTTGTATACTCTGCATACTTTTTTAATATGATATGATTTTAACTAAATCTAACGGTAAAAAATTAAACTCTACTAGTCCAGCATACCGAATCCTGCAAAATAAACCATCAAATTGTATTGATTCTATTGAATACACAAATGTATATTTCACTTGGTCAACTTCTTCGACTTCGGAAATTACCAGAAAAAAAAAAAGAAATGAATAAAACAAAAAAAAAAGAAAGAAAAAATTAAAAATCTAAAAGCTAAACAAAAACGAGGATGTTTTTCTAATTTTTGGAGTGTTTAGTCTCTTTTTCTTTTCAAGAGTATTTCAGAAAGTTTGTTAGTCAAAATGTCTGTTGACCAAGAGAAGGTAGGAAATCTTATAGAATACTTTTATAATAATTCAAAATCAATAGTATACTTCTTGAATAATCCTAAAATACAGGGTTTGGAAAGTAAAAAAGACCAATTCATCATCCATATATATATATATATATATATATAAGACATTAGCAATTCCTGTGACAAACCATACAAAAATGATAAAATTTGATTGTGTTGGGGATTAATTTATGCAAAGTCGAGAATTAAGAATTATAAATAAAAATAGAAACCATTTTACAATCCAACAAACAATGACTATTCAACACGACATTTCTGGCCTAAAACCATGGGAAAGAAGGGACAGAATATGGGGACATTTTTCGATCTTAAGCTGGTGATGTTTGTAAGCATTCGATAATATAACACAAATTAAGGAGCAAAATATGCAAGTCTTTTGGAAGTCAATAATAATAATAATGGTAATAATAATAATAATAATAATAATAATAATAATAATAATAATAATAATAAAAATAATAATAATTTTGGGGAGGTTCTCAGTCTCACCACCGAAATATTAGGCAAGAATGATTTAGAAAGGTCAGACCAACTCACAGTGGTACAAGACGCGGGTCCTATAGCAGCTGTATTTGTACCAAACTTTTGGCATTTTCAGAATTCTCTTTCAGAAGTTCACAATACTGTTTCATCTCTCACAAAATAGTAAAACATATGTACATAATAATGAAAATAATTGTAGGATAAGGTACGATTAAAATAGCTTACTAGTAGTAGGATATAGTTGTGAACTGCTGATGACAGATAATCATATTAGAATTAAGAAAAATATTACAACTTAAGGAACGTTAACATCTACAGTTTTAGATTATGCCCTTGGTTTTTATTTTTATTTTTTAACCCTACCATAAAACTCCAAAATAATAACAACAGTACGTATATTCCTTCGCCAATATACCGATAAATATAGGATATTTTTCTTTAAAAACCGATATATTGTTTAATTGTTGGGTTAGAATTTCATCACTCATTTTTATTATAGCAATTCTATGTCGTGTGCTACATATTTTTAACATGGATGCTCACACATTAAAGCGTTAAAATCTTAATCCAACAGTACTTGTCGGTAATTAAAAAGAATTGGTTGTCCCCAATATATGTGTGTGTGTGTGTTTATATATTTATTGTTGTTATTCACTTTCATCGTGTACCAAAACAGTCAATTGCATAAATATGCTGTACCAAAGCTACACCGCTGAGCACTAGCAAAAGCAATAACTTGATTAACCTTTTTTTTTTCCTTCTAGACAAGGAAAAATAGCTCATCAGTCTGTCTTGACAGATCTTCCATATCGAGTGTCTGGACAAAAGATCCAACTATCACGACAATGTGTTAATGGTGATTATTTACAGTTTGTACACTATTTTCGTGCTATTTGATGTTGTTATAATGGAGTGTATGAACATGTTTATAAACTTTGACCGAAAAGAAGAGGAGAGTAAATCAAATAATGCCCACTGTAGAACCAGATAAGTAATGCTAGACAGACACCAAGTACCATAAATGCAATATTAACGAAAACTTGCTGTTTGCATGAGTGCAGTATTCCCCATGTCAATATAATATATATATATATATATATATATATATATATTATGTTGTATTGAAGATACACACAGTGTTTGTGTTAAATAGGCAGATCTAACAAGGTTGGGACCACAAAGTGAACCTGCTATTAAGCTCCTGTGCAGCTTCAATTATTCAGGTTTCTCCTATGGTAAGGTAAGCCTCCACCTAACACATTCAATGTGCTCTTTCATGTTTTGATGATAGACAGTACTAGCTAAAGATAATGCCTTAAAACAAAAATTTAATAACTATATAGAGCACTCTACGGTACTACAGTTTCGTGTTTTTAATCGTTAGACTTAACCAAAATCACATCAAAGCCAGTTTCGTATTTCTAATCGTTAGATTCAACCAAAATCACATCAAAGTCTGCAGTTTCGTGTTTCTAATCGTTAGATTTAACCAACATCACAATAAAGCGAAAAGGCGTACAAACATATTTAACAGTTATAATATAACCCTACCAATATGATTTTTTTTTTCTTACCCTACCGGTAAAAATCTCATAACTATATATTTCACTGCATGTCTCACACGTAGACAACATTTATTGGTTAAGGAAAAGCCCAACTACGATCAAGGACCACAACAGATTTTGGTTCTATCAAATTTTTCTTTACCACTTGAAAAGCAAAGCGTGCAATGTGGATCATGGTCCATGTTGAAGAAAATGGGGAGAAAAGCGAAGGAAGCTGAAGCACTTTATAACCATTATATGTCCACTAAGTATTTTCTAGGAAAATAAAATGGTTTGGAACTGATCAGAAAAAATAAATTACTATGAAAAATAATGTAGAACAGCGTACATTCTTGGGAAACTTGCACCAGTTCAACAGAAAAAACTATTTCCCTTTCACAAGTTTGAGTCCATAAAAATGAATCATGGTAAAAAGAATTTGTAATAAATTAAATGGATTCGCCATATGACAGTAAAGAAACTGCTTGAATCCGCTGATCTAAATTGCTCAATATCTCTTTTCTTGTTTCTTTTCTTATTGGCTTCCAGACCTTTTAGCCGAGTTCTATACCTTCTCATCAGGATCAGAAGATTCTGATAATCCATCGTGTTTTTGGGATTTGGTACTGGGAAGCGAATAGCTACGCCGCTCTTTACCTCCCGGCTTGGATGAGGCATTGCCATACCAGACCATGCCCACTATTGCAATGATCATGCCAAACACTACATGTAGATTGAGACCCTCTTTACCAAAGAATATGAATCCTAAGATCAGGACTAGAATTGTCTTCATATGGCCGAGGACTTGGAAAGATACGGCTGTAAATCTGCCGATACAGATAAATTGGCTAAGGTTGGTTCCAACGGCAATGCTGCAGGACAGGATAATGAATAACTGCAGACGACAAAGAGTGGCGACTGAATTAGTGATAGCGTGCATAAACTGCAAGAGAAATGTTTATGCATACAAGAATCTTAACATGAAATGTCCAAGTCATTACTAGTAGGATTATCCTCCTTTGAGTTCTCCATGATTTCACGTGTATTTAGCTTTACACAAGCACTAAGAAAACAAAAAAGTTATTCCACATCGCTTCTTCATGAGTGCAAACGCATTAACCAATCCAACAGTTTCCTTAACCCATATGAATTTTGATTACAGGAAGTTTTCATTGGCCCATAATTTGTACATGTGGCAAAAATGCGAACGTCAATAACTCATAAGGCAGCAAATAGGATGCTCAACAAGCATAAAAAGGAAGTGAATATGTAACGTTAGTGGACACCGGCAAATGTCAAGGTGTAGAGCCATGTCCTGATACGGTAACATCACATGTGCATGAGGCTCTAGAAAAACTTGCCACGAAACTTTCAAAACCATTGAATGATCACCACTTATCTTATTGTGAACAGAATAAAAGAAACAAGCAAAATTCACGTCTCATACGGAGCAAAGAGCTACACTAATGTGTGAAACCTAACAATACACCAACTACTACTTATTACGACATTGGCCTTTTCATGACTTGTACATGTTAGACCCCAAGAGTGGAGGAATAAAATTTTGACCTCCTCCGGAGAATGTTAGGCATGTGTTGCACGCTTTCTAGGAGGTCGAAGCCAAAGGAGGGAAGTCCTAAAAGAGGCACCTAGCTTGTTCCGTGATTGCTTGATCAACCAAGAATGCAAATTAGGCTGGTTTTCCGTAGGTGGCTCCTGAAAGGAGCTCAATGGTGTTCATTGAGACGCTAGTGGGTTTTGGCACAGGTAAAAAAGGGCTCAAGTTGCTTCATAATTGAGTTATTTTCACATAGCTTTTGGTTATTTAGTAGGAGAAAAATTACAGCTTGTTAGATGGCTAAGTTCAAAGCGTCGACTCTTAGGAGAGAGTGCATTAATGATAGTCTTTACAGGTGTCTTCTCCTATAGAGTTTGAAGATACTTCTAATTTCTTTATTCTTTTATGCTGGAGAAATGTGTTGTAAATTTGTAATTGAAGGATGATATTATTTTCTCCTTAATCTCTTGTATGCATTAGCCCTTTTTCTCTAATGACAATACTGCTGGTGTCATTATGTTTACCGACCATGTAAAACATAACATAGAAAAAAGTTAAATTTACAAAGGGGAAGAACGTTGGAAACACAAGCATCGTCCTTGTGTTCAGTTCACACACATGATACGTGTAAGGCATCATAAAAAAATTATCAACCAATGGACCCATAAAGTGACTGCAGGCTTCAGAGATTATTATTATTATTATTTTTTAATCTCTGAAGCCTCAATACATTTATGGGGCCATTACTTGATATACATTGTTCTTAGAGCCTTACACGTATCATGTGTGTGAACAGAACAGACTTTAGGCTTTAGAGATAAAAGTAAAAGTGACTGTACCAGCCAGAACTTAAAATCTGTCGTATAAAACTTACCACAGATGTCATACTATAGCCATAAGCATCAACTCTTTTATTTGTCAACCAGTAGTCCATAAAAGGCCCTAGTACCAGCAGTGATGCAGCTTGTGCAGGAGCAGTATGCCCCAATAAGTTGAAAGAACCAAGAGAATACTTGCGTTGAAGAAAATGAACATACTGCAGAAACATAAAGATCAAAGAAAAAAATACATAACGTCAGCATAACGTCAGCAGGAATAGTTACATGTATGAAATAAAGGGAACACAAACCAGTCCAACAACGAAACTTCTCTTGATTACTCTGAAATTTGGCTGTCTAAATATGAGGTGAAAATTGGAAATACTCTTGATTGATTGAAAGTGAAAATTACTGAGAGAAAAGGTAGGCTCTCTAATTTTCTCTTATTACTTGAATGAAAAATTACAGCTATATATATAGGGGAATGGTTGCAGTCTGCAACCGTGTGAACAGAATAAAAATCAAACAGAATAAGGGAAACAATCTAGCCTAAATAAGGAAAGAGAATAAACGGAAATTAGGTAACTCAATACAAAATATTCAGCTATCCTAATATAGAATAATGCAGCCCTAGAAATCCGAACTAACTAAAGCAAGATTTCAACACTGCCCCTCAAGCTGGGTTGTAGATATCATCCTTACACAGCTTGCGATTCAGTTCTTCAAAGTTAGTTCGTGGAAGAGTTTTAGTGAGTATGTCAGCTGTTTGGAACCTGGTAGGAGTGTAGACTAGTTGTATAATTGCTTTCTTAATCTTCTCTGAGATGAAATGCCTGTCAATCTCTATGTGCTTTGTCCTGTCATGTCATGATGCACGGGATTCTTTGCAATGCTTATGGCTGCTTGGTTGTCACAGAACATCTTGATGGACTTCTCACTTGGTACTCCTAGCTCACCAAGTAGTCTTTGTATACACATTCCTTCACAAATACCTAGAGCTAGTGCTCTAAATTCAGCTTCTGCACTGCTTCTTGAAACTACAGATTGTTTCTTGCTCCTCCAAGTCACAAGATTTCCCCAAACATAGGAACAATACCCAGATATAGATCGATTGTCTAAGATATCTCCTGCCCAGTCTGCATCTGAGAAGACTTCAATATCTCTACGGTCATTCTTCTTGTATAACAGTCATTTTCCTAGTGTCATCTTAAGATACCTTAAAATCCGGTTCACAGCTGCCATATGTTCTTCTGTTGGGTTGTTCATAAACGGACTTACAACACTAACAGAGAAACCAATATCAGGTCGTGTGTGTGAGAGATAGATTAGTCGCCCTACTAGTCTCTGATATCTCCCCCTGTCTACTGGAGCACTATTTTCTGCAGTCCTTATCTTTTTCGTTGAATCCATTGGAGTGTCTGCAGGCTTACATCCCAACATGCCTGTCTACTTTAGTAAGTCCAGAACATACTTACGTTGAGAGACGAATATTCCTTTCTTGGATCGTGCCACCTCCATGCCTAGGAAATATTTGAGCTCACCGAGCTCTTTGATTTCAAATTCCTTGGCCAAAAGCTTCTTCAATCTCAATAATTCTCCTTCATAATCAACTGTTAGAATAATATCATCAACGTACACAATCAGTACTGCTATTTTCTTCTCTGGAGAGAACTTCACAAACAATGTATGATATGCCTGACATTGGGTGTACCCATGCCTCACTATTGACTTTGCAAACCTGTCAAACCATGCACGATGAGATATCCGTACAGAGATTTTTTAAGCTTGCACACTTGTTGCTGTTGAGGGAATTTTCCAGTCCCGGTGGTATTTTCATATACACTTCTTCTTCTAGATCACCATTTAAGAATGAATTTTTTACATCCAGTTGGTGTAACGGCCAATTTCGGTTTGCTGCAAGGAAAAGAAGAACCCAAATAGTATTGAGTTTGGCAATTGGAGCACATGTTTCCTAGTAGTCTATTCCATAGGACTGAGTAAAGCCCTTAGCAACCAGGCGGGCCTTTAGTCTTTCGATACTACCGTTAGCCTTATATTTGACAGCAAAAATCCACTTACAGCCAACTGGTTTCTTGCCATGAGGGAGATTTGAGATTACCCATGTGCCATTTTTCTCCAAGGCTCTAACTTCTTCACCAATTGCCTTCCTCCATTCTGGATTCTTGAGAGCTTCCTGAATAGAATTAGGTACCTGCACACTATTAAGAGCCGAAACAAATGCCTGATAGGATGGAGATAATTTTCCATAGGAGACAAAGTTGTAGATGGGGTGTTGTGTGCATGTTCTAACACCCTTTCTTAGAGCAATCGGCATATCACAATCATCAGTGGCAATTGCTTCATTCTCAATCTCAAGAGTGGAAGTTTCCTTAGCTGAGTGAATTTGAACAGGTTTTGGACTCAGTACAGGTTCTTGAACATGTGCCAGAGGAGTTGAGTGCTCTATCTCCCTTTCGGGCCTTTTCCTTCTAACATAGACACGAAGCTCTTTACTTGCAGTTTGTGGTGATTTGGAGTGATTGTGGACAGGAGAGGATGGATTAGAAACTGTATTTTGTGGTGAGTTTGCAGGTGGTTGTTGACTCTCGGATTCACTGTCGGGTTGTATATGATCCATAGTCTCTGGAAGAATTTCATTGGATTGTGGTGAATCACTAGAATAGGATGCAGTATTGGCTGGTTCCCTCATGTTCTCCCCTTGAATTTCAGATTTGGGGTAGTAGGGTTGATGTTCAAAAAAGGTCACATCCATTGAGTTGTAAAACATTTGGGTAGTAGGTGAATAACACTTGTACCCCTTTTGGTTTGAGGAGTACCCGAGAAAAATGCACTTGATGGATTTAGGATCTAATTGGCTACGATTGCTGATGGATATGAACAAATGCTAAACACCCGAATACCTTTGGATCTAGGGAAGAAATAATTTTGGTATGTGGGTAGTTTTGGAGAAAGACTCGATAAGGAGTTTGGAATTGGAGAACTTGGGAGGGCATTCTATTGATCAGGTATGCAAATGTAAGGATTGCTTCTCCCCATAAATACTTTAGAACATTAGTGGAGAACATGAGAGATCGAGCTACCTAAAGTAGATGTCTGTTTTTTCTTTCTGCAACCCCGTTTTGTTGGGGAGTATCAATATAGGAGCTTAAGTGGACTATGCCCTGACTCAAGAGGTAATTACCAAGGATAGTTTTGAAGTATTCTTTGGCATTGTCAGCTTTTAAAACTCGAATCTTGGTTTGGAATTGGGTTTGTATCATGGAATTGAAATTTTGAAAAATTTGACCTACTTCAGATTTTTCTTACATGAGAAATATCCAGGTCAATCTAGTGTGATCATCAACAAATGATATGAACCATCGAGTTCCTGTTATGTTTTTTACTCTTGAGGGGCCCCAGGCATCACTATGGATCAAGGCAAATGGTTGAGAGGGCTTATACGAATGACTAGGATAGCTACTACGAGTATGTTTGGCAAGTTGACAAATTTCACAATAAAAAGGCATTGAACTTTTATTGATAAACAACGAAGAAAACAGTTTTTTCAGATACATAAAATTTGGATGACTAAGACGATACAGCCATAGCATAATTTCACTATCTTTATTGACATAAGAATTTAAAACTGACTGACTCTTAAAGGACACACCACTTTCATTTTGAGCTTGTCTACTTAGAGGAGTGTTGTTTTTGAGTAGATAGAGCCTAGAACACATCTCAGCATTGCCAATCTTCCTCCCCGAATCCAATTCCTGAAATTCACATAAGTTTCGAAAGAATTTAGTTACACAATTCATATCACTGGTCAATTTACTAATTGAAAGTAAATTACAGTCCAAACTAGGAACATGGAGGACAGAGTTTAGAATCAAGTCCTTAGTAATTTGGACTGAGCCTGTTCCCTCAACTTTGGATGAGGAACCATCAACAATTCGGATGGTAAGGTTCTCACTGGATGGCCTGTATTGGTGAAATATAGTTGCATCTCCCGTCATGTGATCTGACGCTCCAAAGTCAATAATCCATGGTTTCACGTGCCCTTTATTAGCTATAAAGGCCATTGGAAGGTTACCTTTTTGTGCTAACATACTAGTTCCAAGCACCGAAGTACTTGGCTGAGGCTGAATACTCTGGTTGAAAAACTTTTGTAGGACTTCAAGTTGTTCTTTGGTGAAAGGACTTGTCTCACTTGCGGCTGGACTATCTTCTTTGGAGGCAGCAACGTAGGCACGATTTTCTTTGTCATGAGGGCTTCCAATTAGCGGGGTTGCCATGAATTTTCCAGCAATTCTCTCTGAGATGTCCTAGTTTGCGGCAGTGGTCACACCATGGTCTTTCTCTCCTCTGCCGGTTGTCAATATTGTTGTTCGTTGGCGGTCCTGTGCTGCAAGGGCAGATCCTTCAAGTGTTGGGGTAGATTCCTGAGATCCCATCATCACCTTTTTCCTGCTTTCTTCACATCAAACTTCTGAGAGGGCCTCACGAATGCTAGGAAAAGGTTTGGTCCCCATTACTCTTCCTCTGACTTCGTCTAAATTTTTGTTGCGGCCAAGAAGAAACTTGAACGTCCGTTTCTGCTCCACAATTTTCCGGTAGAAGGCTGCATCATCAGGGCACTTCCATGTGTGGACTTCGAATACATCAAGATGTTGCCAATAGCGAGTGAGAGCATTAAAATACTGAGTGACCGTGAGGTCTCAACTTGGCCTTGATTTCAAAGAGTTCTGAAGTATTCTTAGAACTTGAATATGTCTCCCTAATAGCATCCCAGATTTCTTGTGCTATTCCGTACAAGAGAAAATTCTCTCCTATCTCATTGTTCATCGAGTTAACCAACCATGACATTACAATATGGTTCTCGGTTTTCCATTGCCTGTATTTGGGATCATTCTTTTATGGAATGGTGACTTCACCATTGAGATATTCATCTTTGCCTCTCCCACAGATAAACATCATAACCGACTGGGACCATTGGAGATAGTTCTGACCATTGAGTTTGTGGCCAGTGATGAGAAGAGAAGGAGTGTCCGGTCCTCCATGGCTGCTCGAAGCTAGTGCGGCAGTTTTTGGATTGGAGGTTACTTCGGATGTAGAGCTTTGTCTCTCAGTAGCCATGCCGAATTTGGTCATGAAGAAGGGATTAGGGTTTTCAGAGGTAGGCTCTAATACCATGAAAATTACTGAGAGAAAAGGTAGGCTCTCTAATTTTCTCTTATTACTTCAATGAAAAATTACAGCTATATACATAGGGGAATGGTTGCAGTCTGCAACCGTGTGAACAGAATAAGGGAAACAATCTAACCTAAATAAGGAAAGAGAATAAACGGAAATCAGGTAACTTAATACAAAATATTCAGCTATCCTAATATAGAATAATGCAGCCCTGGAAATCCGAACTAAGGCAAGATTTCAACAGAAAGAATATATACTTAATTTTAGACCGAGTTAATAGTAATAAAATTCTTACTTTGCGAAACAATTTGAAGTATGCATCTACAAAAATGAAATCTAAGATAAGTGAACAGAAACACAAGTTAAGCTGAAACCAGGCTTTTTCGAACAGAATAGCTTTATGACCCAACACATTCCAAAGTGGTAAAATCTATATGTAACATCTCATAAGTAAAGTGGGGGGCACTTACATACTGCTGGAGAGCAGTGCTCCAAACTGCCACTAAAGCAGCAATAAAACCTTTTGCATTGACGCTCACATCAGTAACAGTACAAACACCAACACCAATGAGAACCAACAGTATGCTAAGCTTTGTGTCCCTTGAGTATCGCACATGGTCCAAGACAACTTCAAGAAAACAAGATACTGGGATCATACTCAGCTTTGCGATCTGAAATAAGAGTTCAAGTAAGAAAAGTAGTATAGAACTTATGAAACTCGGGGGAAAAAAAACAAGGAAATCCAGCTCAGAGCTATGCAAGTACCCACCTGATAGAATCCCACAGAGTTCCACATCAGACTCACATTCATTCCAACAATAGAGAAATTTGCAAACAAAACAAACTTCAAGAGATCGGACAATGGCAGATGTGAGGGCTGGATGTAGCCCAGCCATCTTAGAACAGATGTCAACAATGTTGTTGTTCCAAAATGCAACCCTGTTAACGTCGTAGCTGCATTGTATTGCACACAAAGTCAGGGTTATTTAACAACAGTTGCAACAAAATGGCAACAAAGCAAAATGATATAAGAGTACTCTCTTTCTCAAAACACCCAACAGTTACTCCAGAACTCAATGCATAGCGATTTTTCACTCAGAAAGTAGGGGACACTCTCTCTGTATCTCTGTTTTAATCAAGGAAAAATTTCAATGCTAATCTCCTCTGTATGTGGAACGGAAAAAGTAAATATGCATAAAAGTTTAGTCACAATAAAACTCAAGTCATTGATCTTATTGAAAGAACAATTAAAAATATGGGGACATATAGCATCTCATGTTATTTAATACTCCTTTCACCAACCAAAACCCATTATTTGAATGTCATGCCAAATTAGTCTTCTGTTTAGATGAAAATTCTGTTCTCCTATCCCCCTCAGTTGCTATATTGTGGAAGTTATTTATTTATAGAGGTAATTATCACCCAAAGCTGCCTCAGAACTAGCCCCTTGTGTCTACTTTCTCTTAAGAAAAAGCTACTTGAGGCGAAAAAGAAAAAGTTACTTTTTTCACGATCTAAACCTGAAGCAAAACAACAAACGACATCATCATAGTTTATGACCAAAAAATTCAATGTTCCATACTCACACCAGTTTAACATGATTTTAGAAATTGTAAACCTCAAGAAATTATTTGCTCACCAAACTGATCGAATTTTTCCCTTTTTTTAATAATAAAGAAAGATCCAACATTAAGCATATAATTGATAAGCATATATTTGTTAAATATGAGATGCAATCAAATAAGTCAAAAGGACTATACCAAAGCTGAAACCATATGTGGCCATAAGAGCTTTATTAACCAGGATTATTCCAACAGATGTCACCACATTGAACATCCATGATGCTGCATCAATGGCCGCCTTCTTCTCAGCTTTGCCTGTTGAAGACATTTTTATCCTTGGCTTCCAATGTATCACCAGATCCTTTACTGCTCAGTCTTCATAAAAAACAAATATTACGCTTGAATAACAGAACTGATACTTTTTACCTGCATCAGAAAGTAAATATTCCATCACGGAGAATACAAAGGGAATCGATTTTATATTCTTGTTTGCAAAGGGAACCAACAAAAACTGCTATAGTTTAGGCACATGAAGAAAGCTGTACTAGACACAGATTTGTGACTTATAATTCACCAAAAATTTCAAAGCATACGGAAATTATGACAAGTCCAAAGAGACAATTCAGAAGTGCAAGCAGACAAACTTACAAGTACCATCTAAAAAATTTTGGCAGCCAATGCTAACTAACTCCTGAACAACGGTTGCACTAGCATTCAACTTCAATATTTATTGCAATACATACATACATATATATATATTTACATATATGTATATATAGACACACACACACATGAAGCTAATTTGGATTAGAAAAATACTTCTGCACATTAATCAAAGACTTTTATAAGTTTAGAATAACTAATTACAATTAATACACCAATAACAATCTAACAACCACTCTGTTTATTAACACCAACGACTAACTCATAAAGATTAAGAAATACATATATATACACATGTATGTATGTATATATGTATGTATAAGACGTACATAAACAACAGCGGAGCCACACTTTACCCCACTCTAATTTTAGAAATTTGATTTTTCTTCCTCTTAATAATTACAATATATATATAACCTATTCATTAAAAAAATTTCTCCGCTTTAGTGAGATATATATACACACTTTGTTTTTATGGCTATGCAATGCGGATCAGGAGACCAAACGCTGAAAAAATCGCAAGTATACCAACAACTATCGAGTTTACTGACACTATAATTACTGTGATTTCACTTAATCGAACAGTCTATGCACAATTTGAAAATTCTGAATCACAATTATTAACAAGAATATACAAACACACACTTAAACAGATTCATTCCGTATTCTGATTCTTCACCAATCAAGTTAGTATTGCATTTCCACAAATTCCATAAAAAAAACATAAACAAACGATGAATCCAAACCGAATTACACTGTTCCAAAACAGATCCATCAAATCTAGAGCAATACTCGATAAAGTTGAATCGAATCACAGCATAACAGATCATTCCTAATCCAAATTCAATCGCAGATCCGTTTCTTCGGCACGAAACATCGATCGATTCGAAATTTCGTGAACTTCAGTTTTCGTTTTCATATTTTCTTTCCTTCGTCACCCGAAATCAATTTTCCCGGGGAAAAAAAAGGTTTTCCAGGAAAATAAGTAGGAAAAAAAAGTCAAAACAGAAAGAGAGATTAAATGGAGAAGGCACAAACCTTGGAAACGAGGAAGAGGAACAGGAAAAGGAAGAGGAAAAGGAAGAAGAAGAGGAAGAGGAAGAGGAAGATGAAGCTGATGCAGAAAATTCAATGGCGGTTGTGGGATTAAAATGCCGCGTCCGA
>NW_010361039.1:154002-168339 GCF_000414095.1 Morus notabilis | reverse complement strand
GGCCGTTTGGAGCAGAAACGAGCCGGGGGGGAGCCATTAAAGAGAGAAAAAAGAAAGAAAGGAGAGACGTAGACTGTGAGAGATAGAAAGAAAAACAATCTCAACGTTTTCTCTCTCTTAAAAATTCAAATAGAAATTCAATATTTTTTAAATTATTTTTTTTATTTTTTTTATATTTACGTTTGAATCATTATTCATTGTATTCATTTCGCTTTGGGCTGTACGTGGGTTAGATTAGTACATAATAAGATTTTTTTATTCTGTCTTAAAAAGTGCAGGTTATATATATTTAGTTTTAATAATGTTAAAAAATTTTTACAATTTAATGATATTTAGATAAATTTGGGCGAAGTAGAGTGGGTTGGGTGGTTGGGGATGAGAAAGAATGTGTGTGTAACGTGGAGAGAGGGGGGAAGTTTTAGCTAAGAGTAAAAAAAGTTGATAACCTAAGGGTAAATTTGGAAAAGTAAAATTATTTTAAAATGAAAGTTGCATATATGCTATAATTTATCAGATTTAAAAGGTTATGTTATATACTTCATTAAGATCAATAAAATTTATTATTTTGTGTATTTTCTCATATTTTAAAGTTAGTATGAAAAGTTAAGACTAAAGTTAAGGCCCGTTTGGATTAGCTTAAAAATTGCTTTTGGCTTATTTAGTCTAAAAGCTGCTTTTAAACTTGTTTGACTGGTAATTTTAAAAGTGCTTTTGGCTCTTTTAAGCACTTATAGAATAAGCAATCTCTTTGGTGTATATGAAAAAAAGTGTCTATAAAACGCTTTTTTATTTACATTTTTAACTTTTTATTTATGAACAACAAATTAAATATTTCATCCATATCTTTTTATTACATTACTTTTTATAACAATAAGTGTTTTTGACTTTTTTATCCAAACATATTCAAAAGCTCTTATTAGATATAAGTACATTTTCAAACACTGTCAAAACACTAATTAAAAAGTTTGAATTTATGCTTATCTTCTTCTACTACTTAAAAGTACAAGCACAAGCACGAGCTATCCCAAACGGGGCGACGACGAGGGTAGCATCACTGGCTTAACCAGATCAAGGAGGTCTTCCCCAACATCGATCTTCGTTGCTGTCATGCTTGATCTGCAAAATGCATATTTGTCCTTGCCATACTCAGTCAGAGACAACGAACTCCAAGGATGGCCAAGTTTTGTCGGGGTTTGATTCGTAATACCGGAGTTCGGCCGATGATGTTTTGGCTAAGAGTGAAGAAAATTGATAACCTAAAGGTAATTTTAGAAAAGTAAATTTATTTTAAAATGAAAGTTGCATATATGCTATAATTTATCAGTTTTAAAAGATTATGTTATATACTTTATTAAGATCAATAAAATATGTTATTTCGTGTATTTTCTCATATTTTAAAGTCAGTATGAAAAGTTCAGAGTACAGTTAGAGCCCGTTTGGATTAGCTTAAAAAAACTATTTTCAGTTTATTTAGTCTAAAAGCCGCTTTTAAACCTGTTTGAATGGTAATCTTAAAAGTGCTTTTGACTTTTTTAAGTACTTATAGAACAAGTCATCTCCTTAGTGCTTATGAAAAAAGAGTTTATGAATTTTTTTTTATTTACATTTTTAACCTTTTATTTATGAACAACAAATTAAATATTCCATCCATTTCCTTTTATTGCATTACTTTTTATAACAATAGTGCTTTTAATTTTTTTACCCAAACAGATTTAAAAGCTCTTCTTAATTATAAAAGTATTTTTTTAAGCACTATCAAAACACTAATTAAAAAGTCTCAATTTATGCTTATTTTATTTTACTACTTAAAAACACAAGCACAAACTATCATAAATAGGTCCTTGGCGTTCCTAATATTATTAAATCTAAAGAGTATTGTTAAATAAAGAAATTTCTAGTAGTGTTTATGAATTTGATCAAAATTGTATCAGCGTAAAAGAATATAAAAAATTAACAAATTTTAACATTGATCTATAGTTTAAAACGGAGCTCTAATTTGTTAAGTGTTTTTCTTTTGGGGTTCGTGAATTTAATTATTATAATATTTAGCTCTAAGGAAAGTGCTTCGTCTGTGATCCCTTTTCCTGAAATGTAGCTGCTGTAGTGCGTAGTTTAAGACCCAACATCTTGTTGCCGGGAGATTCTACTAATAGTTTTTTAAAACTTTTAAATTTTAAATAAATATTTTTTATTTTTTGAAAGTTTTTAAAAGAAATCTCAAAATTTTAAGTTTTGACGCGGAATGTATGATGATGTTGGTCCATTCTTACTGTAAAACCTATTTCACTTTAATAAACTGTATTTGCATATCATTAGCCAAAAAAAAAAAAACTGTATTTGCATATTTTTTAAGAATTATTAGTTTATTTTTATTTTTGTGATTTTTTATAGAGCTTATTATTGTGAATACTACGACCTTTTTATTCCCCTAAAAAATAATATATTTCCTCTTTTTTGAAATAGTGTTATTGCTGAAAACTAATAGATATTTCTCTCTTTTTTTTCTCCCTCAATGGGAACTTAACTTAATATGTATTCTCTATTAGTATCATTTGAAACATTCATAAAAATAAAAATAAAATAAAAAATAAAAAAATTTGAAACTATAATATGTATTCAAGTTTTCAATTAATGTTATTTAGAACTTATATCATGACATAACAGTCGCTTTCATATCAGCAAAACATTTCTACTTTGGTAATCGAAATATATAGAATAAAGTTTTCAACCTATTTTATGGATGCATTTACTAGAATAATACTGCAATTTTAATTTTCAATTTTCTCATTTTTCGTTCTCATACCGTTTTTCTTTTTATTATTTTTTCATTACAAGTAACCTTGCGAGTGTTAACTTATTTACATTTTTTAATACAAAATGATGTCATAATTGCACTTGTTAATTTCGAATTCTCTACAAGAAACCACAACCAATCTGAATATTGTTTACCAATCAATTCTTTCCATTACACAGCTGTAATTGCGTATCAAATTTAAGTAGCATTATCTTAAAAAAAAAATAATAATAATCTTAATGTGCATTTTCCGTGTGTTGGCATTCTATTTCTTGAAGGGGACTTTCATCAATTTTGGTGTCTAGTTAATATTCTTTCTTTAGAAGGGTAATATGAAATGACATTTTATAAGACTATATATCTTTCTATATATATATATATATATATATATATAGGAAAAACACTATACATCTTATTATCTCTCTTTTTTTTAGAAGCTTATTGTCTCTTATTCCTCTCATTACTAAAAAATAAAAAATAAAAATAAATAAATCCCTGAAAGGGAAAAAAGAAGAAGATACCCATCTCGACCCCTTTAATGATTTTTTTTTTTTTTGAAATTTCTATTTTTTTAATAATTGACACTATTAGGTAGAAGTTAATTTTTTACACCTTGCTTAGTAATAACACATTTACCTTTCAACCAAACGATGGTGAATGCAATTTCTTCTTTGTGGAACTAATTTATTAATAAGAACCTTTTCTAGCCTTCGAAGTTATTATTTTTTATTTGAACCACATCTTTAAGTGATTCTGAAGTTAGCATTTTATTATAATTTGTGTTTGGTCAACTTAGGATTCTTCATACAACTCCTATAGATTCATGCACGCGTTATCTTTTAATAAATGTTTCGCTTTCTCTCTTTTGCGAGAACATGCCTAAGGGGCATGTTCTTTTGTCCAAAAAACTCAAAAAAAGACAACTCAAGTTTCAACTTTATTCAAGTTCACGTTCTTTTAAGTTTCAATTTTATTCAATTTTACTCAACTTTATTCAAATTCTAACTTCAACTCAAGTTATAATTCAAATTCAACTCAAAAACTACACTCAAGTTACACTCCAAAAGACTCAAGTTATATTTGTTCCAAACAAAAAACTCTTAAAGATATATTTGTTTCAGAACTCAAGTTAAGAACTTAAGTTATGTATATAAAAGAAAAATATTATAATAAAATAATTGAATTCAAATTTTTGTGAAAGAAAATACTGTAACAATAGAACTTGAGTTGTGACTTAAGTTATGAAAAGAAAAAGACCTTAAATTCCGAACTTTTTTTTTATATTTAAGAATATTTTCTTTATAATGGATAAGGCTACTTTGCTACACTTGTAGAAC
The DNA here is from genome assembly GCF_000414095.1 of Morus notabilis. Lineage (NCBI taxonomy): Eukaryota > Viridiplantae > Streptophyta > Magnoliopsida > Rosales > Moraceae > Morus > Morus notabilis. Next base: position 164,208 of record NW_010361039.1, on the reverse strand, counting down.
TGTTGTTTTAACAGTCTGATTAGGTTTTTAACATTCAAATATGTGCATGTTTGCATTAAATATGTACCGTGAGATACAAAAATGCTCATACTATAGATCAGACTGTTGAAAAATTAATTCAACGCTTAAAATATAATTTTTATTGATAGAGCATAATAGCATTCCCCATCATAAATACACCCTTCTACTAAATTTATGAATTTCTTTTTCCTTGAAAACATATAAATTAGTCCCCTCAAGAAAGAAAAAGAAAAAAGAAAAGACAAGATAAAAATGTTCGTCCTTAATAAGAGTCAGTTTGACATTGTTGTGTTGTTGAACATTTTTGTTATTGTTGTAGCGATGGTTAAAAGTTGTTGTGACCAGAAGCGTGTTGGTGATCAATTATCAAAAGAAAAAATTGATCAATTCTCAAGATCAATTTTTCTTTTGACTGACTCTCTTGTGGTTAGAAGGAGTTCAAGATACCAAAAGGATATTGAATGACGTGTACCCACTCACACTCCGATCGTGAAAATGAGAATAACAAAGAAGACTAGTTAGTTGAGACTCCTTTGGCAGCTGTTTTGAACGCTTTGCTCTGTCAGACGGGTTGTTTTCATAATCTCTGCAGGTATGTTTAGATCTTTAGTATTTATGTTATGTAGCATCATGAACATGTCTTAGGTTGACTTTAGTATTCAATAAAAATTTTAAATTTCCGCTGCACAACACGTTGCCGTTTTTTTAACACGCATGACTTGCTTATCAAATTCAGCTGTTTGACAGCAGTTTTTAACAGTGACGAAGCCAGAAATTTTAGCCAAAGAAGGCCAATTAGTGGTGGAGCCAAAAAAATATTTTTTTTTTAGGCTACCATGAAAAAAATAACAATAACTTTTTATTTCAAATAGAGATATAGTATAGTTATAATTATTCAATCGGCGCATAATTATAATTTTGTTATATAGTGGGGTGCGACACAAAATTTCATAAGAACCTTTTACAACATTTATATTATACAGCAATAAGTACTTTTCAATATTTAGGGAAACAAAAGAAAGTTTTTAACTTTTAGGGGGGCTATCTAAATATTTGGCGAACATATAAAATTGCAAATAAAAAATAAAGTTGAGGGGCGTTTAAGCCTCTCCTGGGCGTGCAGTGGCCACCTTCATAATTTTTAGAAGTTGCTGAATAAAAGCAGTATTTACTGAATATCCGAATTTACTATAGTTTCTTAATAAAAAATTAAAAACTGCCTCTAAAAATAATACTAAACGGCCCTAAAATTTATTTATTTATTTTTGGGGAAGTTGCTGACCTTCAGTTTTCGTACTATCCGTTTTCAATAATACTTGACTACATTCCATTAAAAAAAATCATCATAATAATGCTTTAACACATATGTGAAAAATAATATTAAATTTAAAAAAAGAAAAAAAGAAAAGTGTTATTAAATTTCAAAATTTGTGAATCGTCTTTTTTCCATATTAGGAAAAGAAAATATAGACATCACTCCACACCCACCCAGTCTCCTATTAGGCTACTATAGAAAGTGTGATACCCATAAACAATCACTTCTACTTGCGAGGTTGAATAAAACACTTAAAAAAGGTGTATACTGGATTCTACAAATATAAATCTAAAAATAATCAAAAATTGAGTACACACATGACTTTTTAACGAGTTCTCTACAATTCATATAAACATTCGATCAATCGATATTGAGATTTTTATCTGTAACGACCAAAAAGTCGTTGTTTGGTTTTCATAAAATAAACGTAAATCATAAATACTTAATAGAATAATTTATGGAACTTTGTGTTGATTTTACCCATTAACATTTAAATTAAAACACTAATTTAAGAAATCTAAGCATGAAAAATAGTAAATGGAAGTATTTTTATATGTAGATCATAATTTCTTGTGGAAGAGACTTCCTAACTTATATAGTAGAACTACTTAAGAGAAAACATTTTTACTTAAGAAAATCATTTGCATTCCAACCCTTTAAAAATAGTTGTTAGAGATAAAACTTACGTGCGGAACATAAAACTTCAAAACAATAAATTTAGCATAAGAATTGCACATCTAGAAGCTTCATATATTAAATTGCATGCAAGGACATATTGATATTTGATTTATTTAGTTGCCCCCTATTATGACAATATTCTAAATCCAACACCAAATACATCTTTCAACACACGAGACCACAAGTCACATATTCATTTGAATCCTATCTAGTGATGCAATAAAAAAACTATTAGGCTAAAGTACTTTCAGTTTATGAAGGGTGATTGTAAAGTATATGGTAGTATACCTACTGTTGATGATCAATTCTGTACGAGGTACATCCGAGGGTTCCGACCTAAAAATCCCGTCCCACTACGTGATTGAACTCACTCCGTGGATTTAAGTCACGTTTGGAAAATTTACGTGGGTCGTGATTTAGTTAGCCATGATTAATCAAATGAGGATATTTAGAGATAAAAAAGACAAACACCCCTTAAAATATTGTATATATATTAAATATTATTATCTACCGAGCAATACAAATAGATAACAATGTTTAATATATAGTAATAAAAATTATTCTATATATATATATATATAACAATGCAACAAAATTTGTGTAATACGATGAGAGAGCATGTACTACAAATACAAATTTTACAAAAGGTTAGTGTGGTAATTTTATCAATAAAATTAAATTCTTTTCTCTTTATTGTCAGCTAATACCAAACAAAGGAATGGAAAGTCATAATCATTAATTCTTATCATACTAAACAACTTTAAAAAAATTTCAATCTTTCTCTTCCTTACACTTCTTGTCCCTCCAACTCTATCCATTCTTCCACCTTTCTATCCGTCCTATCAAACTGACCAAGGTAAGTTCAACAATTTCAATTTTATTTTTAGTTCGATTTAATTTTAAATCTCATTTGGGTGTTTTAAATTAATTAGAATGTGAATAAATATGCGATGCATAATTTGACCTAAAAGCCTTGCTTTTACCTTTTGGTGGCCTAAAAATCCTTTATTTTTTGGAAACCCAAAAATCCAAAGCCCAAGCTCTAAAACCTTTTCCACTAGAAAAAAGGACCAAAAAAAAAAAAAAAAAAAAAAAAACCTGGGCATGTTACAATATATGTCTGATGCGCAACTAGACCTCAGACATGCAAAGTCATATAGCATGAAATTTAGGCAAACACTCGTTAAAGTATCTAAACCTGAGGAAGGTCCGATATCAGCCTAAATTCCAGAATTTTGCTTTCAAGTTATCCCATTATTGGTAAGTTTGTTAATCAATTTGGGAAGGCATTTTCATTTGCTCCGGAGGGTATGGAGTGCCGTGGGCATGTTACAATGTGCAGTTTTACGACCTTCGAAGCAACCGCCAAAATGCCATGATCTTCCTCTATAAATACCTTTCTTCTTCAGCACTTCAACACACCATCAGACAATCATATTTTCTTACAATTTCTTCTCAAAACTATTGTCATTTTTCTTCTCATTTTCTCCCAAGTTTGCACCCTTTGAACTTCGTATTGTTATTGGAGTTTGTGTTCTTCATAATTGGAGTTTTAATCATAGTGTTCTTGAGGTTTTCGTAGAAGTACGTCAACTTTAAAAAATCCTTAGGAAACTCGCCCAGATTTCCCTTTAGTCACCATTAAAGGATTCTTGAAGTTCTAGACTTTTTCCGACGAAGTTTGAATCCTGCTCTGGGAGACTATCCAAGTTCGCAACTCAAGTACATTTTCAAAGTGGCAAAAAGCTTCAAAACTTCGTCGTCATAACCATCGTTATAAAGACAGTCTCATTCCACCATTTTTCTATACACCTAAAATGTGCCTTCAGAGTGACCTGAGTTCCTACAGGGCGAGCACTATTCAACTTAAGTGTGGCAATTCGTGTTAGTGGGCCGTGTTAGTGTAAATCCGTTTATTAATCGTATCAGAAAATATCAACTCAAATACGATATGTTTATTAAATGTGTCAAAAATGTCAACCTAAACACGACTCATTTATTAATCGTGTTAATCGTGTCAACCCGTTTAAATTAATATATTGAATAAATAACTAATATAATAATGACTTATTTAACACGGTCATGACAAGTTTAATATGTTTATTAGTCAATTTATCTTTTCCTTTAAGAAAAATAAATGAATTTTACCTATAAATATTAAAATTCACATTATTTGTATTTAATATGTCATATAAACTTTCATGTTATATCACATATCATTAGATTGCAAATGTCACATATAGTTAATCGTGTCAATTCATGTCACTTCGTTTTAGAAGGTCAACCATAACCTAACTTATTTATTAATCGTGTCAACCAGATATGATCCAAATCCATTCATAATAAATATAAACCCTCTAACTTCATGCGTGTTTCGAGTCGTGTCGTCGAGTCACTACCTAAATTGTCAGCCCTAATTCAACCCCGCAAGAAATAGCACTATCGCACTCCTTGAGTCTCTCTTCATTAGTCATTTGGTTGCTCATTCCCACCAGACTTCATTAATGTGGTTCCTTTGTTATTATATTTTCATTCTCTTACATTTTCTTGATGTTTTAGTCATGAGTCATGACGGTAAAATGGGCTCTAGAATCGTTTCTCTTACTGTGGTCCGTGGACATATCCGTCTCCACTACTTCTTTAGAGGTGCTACTGTCATCGTCTTCTGTCTAAGTATATCGGCCACACTGAAATCAACATGAAGAACCGTGACTTACGCGAGTGCTACCCCAACACATTATTTTTAGTGTCATTACGAGATACCTCTACGTAGTGATAGGATACTGATGGTTGTCGGCCAACAACCATCAACTGTCGATCAAAGTTGATGTCCTCAGTATGATACCAACAGGAGGTGAGAAGGAAAAGGCCAATTAAAGGTAGGCCTGTTCACTTCGCTGATTCGAGTTTGTAATTCGAGTTGATATGTGATTTTATGTGAGAGCTTTTTACTGTAACAAAAAAGTTAGATGTGACTGTTTCTGAAAACTTTTTACTGTAGTAAAAACTCAAATTCTAAACTCGAATCAGTGAAGTGAACGGGGCCTATGTCTCAACCTTAAATCCCTGACAGTGACATGAAAAAAAAGAGAGAAGTATAAAAAAATGAGTCGTACATTTACGCTAATTTAAAGTCTTTTCACTCTAATCTAACACGAACACGACACGACACGAAATGAAACCAAACACGAACGGAACCGTCATTTGTGGCAGAATCGACTTGTTCTAGAGTTATTATTAATTATAAAAATATTTGTGAAGGTGGGACCAAGGTCCACGATTAAAGTCACGTGATGGAAAAATTTTAACTATATTCATTTTATTGATTCGAGTTTAAAATTTAAATTTTATTACAGTAAAATTTTTTAAAAAATAATCATATTTAATTTTTTTACTATAATAAAAAATTATCATATAAAATCACATCTTAATTTAAATTAAAAATTCAAATAAACTAATTAAACGAGCTTACGATACAACACCCTTTTCCTTTGCTCCACGGCTCCAGCGAGGGACCAACTTTCCTCTTCTTTTACAGAAACCTCATCGTCTTCCTTTTCCCTTCTTCCTTTATAACCAACAATTCCCCTAATTCATTCATACCCACACCCTCAATAAAAAAAGAAAGGGTAAAAATCCAAATCCCTCTCTTTCTCTCCGGTGTTCAATTTTCTGTTTGGATCCCAGGAAAATGGCGAAGAAACGAAAGTCGGACGCCACGCGACTCGACGAGGTCGATCGGACCATGTACACAACCTTCTGCAGCGCGGCCAACTCTCTCTCCCAGCTTTACGCCCAGGCCATGAACCACCAGCGCCTCTCCTTCCAAGCCGGCGAGCGCCACGGCCTGGTTCGTCTTTCTGTTTCCGATTGTTTTGGTTGTTTGATCCGATGTGGTTTCTGTGAATGATTTCGTGTTTTTTTTCCCTAGTTGTAGACGATGGTTTGTATTTTTGCCCTCTGTTTGGTTAATGTGAAAATAGAAAGTAAATGATGATTTTGGCTGCGATTTAGGAGCGGTGAACTCTGGAATTGAACCTAAACTCGTTGAAGCTAAGAGATATTCCTTATTGTTAAACCAAAAAAAAGTGCCTTTTTTCTGTTTGTGTTTTTATGTTTGATATTAGGGAGAATCGACAAAGGAATTTGTCTTACAAATGCGAAAAATGGTTGTAACTGCAATTTGTTTCCTTGAAGATTGTGTTTTTTTTTTTTCTCCTGTGTTTGGTTGCTGATGCAGAGTTAACAAACATGAATTCTGGCTCCGTTTTTTAAGCCGTAAATTCCCGAATTGTGTTCACATTCATATGGAGGCGTTCTTTTTGTTCAAGAGGCTCTTATTTTTTATTTTTATTTATTTAGTTTTCTCTTTTTTCTTTTTGAGATATTTAATTTTCTCTTTTTGGGGAGGAATAAGGAGTGTAGGGTATTGCATGTTGATTAGGGTAGTCATTTGGTTTTTCATCTGCATCTAAGGTATTTACTTTTTACTCATAAAGCGTTCATAAGTAGCACAAATTTGGGCCTCGTTCTTTTCACTCTCATTCGAGTTGAGAACTTGAGTTAAAAAGTGAATTTATATGAGAAAAAACATTGTAGTAAAAAAAGTTGAATTTGAATTTTTGTGAGGAAAAACACTGTAACAATTTGAGTTATGATTTGAACTAGCAAAAACGAATGGGCCTTGTAAAATCTAGTATATTTTTGTAAAGCACGGAGACTTTGTGACTCTTCTGCGTGCTTTATATTACAATAATACACTACTGCATCAATGCAACAAAGAAAATGAGGTGGGAGAGTTTCAGAAGTCACCTTATCGATGTGAAAGCGCTCGAGTAACTGTTGTATTTAGTGCCTAGAAACCTTCAAGTTTTTTTTTTTTTAAAATTATTTTAATGATGTTTTGAATAATGGAAAGCATTGTGATTATCAATTTGTTACAATTATCTAAGTCAAGCGTGTCAATCTCAAAGTGGGAAAAAAAAATACTACTTGATGATTGTATGTCATGTTATCACTTTGGACCATGACGTCAGGCCGCGTTTTCCCTTTTCCGAGTAGCCTACATCATGTAGAAACTCAATATCCAACTTCATTATCCTAGAATTCCATTTTGGTGGTAATATTGGTTGAATTATGGAGATTGATGTTCAAAATGAAAACACTTAGGGCTTATTCTTTTGCAAGTATTCTTGAGTTAAGTTTTTTAGTTGAGTTTGAGTTATAACTTGAGTTGAAGTTGTAATTTGAGTTTGTGTTTAGTTGTGTATACTTGAGTTATGGTTTGAGTTAAGAATTTTTTTAAGTTTGTGTTTGTTTGTGATAAAACTTGAGTTGTGAATAGTGGATATCATTTTTTTTCCTTTCACAATTTTATTCAATTCTTTTACAATTTTTTTATTTTTTGACTTTATTTTGTTTTATTGTAATAAATTACTTGTAATTACAAAGATAAAAAATAATAAAAATAACAAGTAGAAGATCATTTTTCATTTTAATTAAGTTCAAAAAGACAACAATAAATACATAATTAAGTTCAAAAAGACAACAATGAACGAGGGCTATTAGCGTGTACGACGGTGACGGTACACTGCCCACATTGTATGCGCCCTTGCATCCCTTAAAGCATTCATGTCCACTTCTGCATTAGAATCCAATGGTTGACCCTCATGGTTAGTATTGTCGTTAATGTCCTCATTAACATTCGGTGAATCAATGTCTGCAACCGGAACGCCATCTTGTGAGTATTGGTCCAATAGCCTGTCCCCATTACGGTACATATGGATAAAATTATGTATTATAGCACACGCTACTAGAATCATAATTTGTTTAGTCATGGGGTAACGATTAATGGTTCTCAAAATACGAAATCTAGCCTTCCACACACCAAATGTTCTTTTAATGACATTACGTAGTGAGGAGTGGGTGTAGTTAAAAAGCTCACGTTCGCTGTGGAATCATCTTTCACGGCGAGCCCTATACTCTTGCAAGTGGTATGTTGTCCCCCGATATGGTGTCATGAAGCATCCGTTGTTAGCGTACCCCGAGTTGACGAGGTAAAATTTTCCTACACTTATACGCATATTAATTAACAAATAAGCGTACGGATGAAGCATTTGAAATGTCAGTGTACATATAAGAAATCATTGTAGGCTGACCTGGTGGCGGTGTCGGAAATCTTTTGTTTGCGGATTTTAAGGCGGCAGCCAGTACTCGCGCATCGTGTGCGGAACCCTCCCATTCAGATAACATGTACGTAAATTTCATATCAAAAGTGCACACGACAAGCACATTAAGTGAAAAGAACCCCTTCTTATTTCTATAAAGTTCAGCAGTTTCACTAGGGGGAACATATGGGACTTGAGTACCGTCAAATGCTTCAACACAATCCTTCATAGTTTACAAGAGTTATGTTGGTTATATTAAACAATGTAATAATTATTAGAAAGCACTAATTAATATATGTTACTGAACATACATCGAACCACGACGAGTATTTGTTTCCACTTGCAATTATGTGTGGGTCAACGGTTTGAAAATCTGGATGTAAAATGAAGTCCTGCTTCAATTTGCATACCGCCACAAAAACTTTGGTGAAGTACTCAGACACCGTTGATCTAGATCGCTGCCAAGTGTCCTGTGCCTCCCTGTTAGTTTGATTCTGACATAATATAGTTAGGAATATGAATAATTGCTCATCAACATTTAGGTGGACAGTTGGTTGCAATAAGCCCCTTTCCTCAAGGATAAAACTTAGGCGCAAGAATGCATCACTACTCATACGGACTCTGTCATACATCACTGTTGGACTACGTTTCAGATAATACTGCACTCTAAGTGCGCCTCCCCAACCAGAAGTGTGCCTTCGGTGAGAAGGTTCTCTGTATACAAATCCAATACATAGCATAGTCGCCGCAGCGACAACTTCATGAAAAAATTATCATCACTGTCATAGTCTGATTCATTAGAACCTAGCGGGTTGGAATTCTTGCCTATGTCCATCCCTGTCAAATTTTCAGAATAATGAAGCATAAAGTTATAAAAATGCAAATCATATGCATAAAGTTAAAAAGTACATATAAAACAACTCTTGCATAAATAATTGCATAAATAAGTTCGCATTAAGTAACAAATCCTCAACTAAATGTGCCGCAACCTAATAAGAATTACTCAATTAGTACTAATAACGAAAAACAATAAAGGAATTAGAACCATAAACATAACATTTTTGACAAGTCTCTATGGGCCTGTTTGTAACAAGTAAAACGAATCAAATAACATCATCACAGCTGTGAAGAACCATCCCCTCCACGTGGCATTGTATAGTTGGGTCTCAAGAAAGGTGGCATGAATGGTTGAAATGGGGAAGTGGGCTAGCCGAACGTGTTGCCAGGTGTAGGGTTTGTTTGCATGTTCGGCTGAAAGTACGAGGCCGAAGGCATTTGTTGTGTTGGCGGAGGAGCAACTTGTTGGGTTGTACACTGCTCCATAGTCTGCTAAATCCACACAAGCCGATGATGTTTTGACATATGAAGGAATGGACGCTGCCATCTAGGCTCTATAGTCATAAAGTTGAACATGAAGAGATACTGTTCTTGGGAGATGTCCAATGTTGCCAATAAATTCATGCATTGATCCTGAACGTTTTCAATTTGAACCGACATGTTTGTAGATGCATTTATATCTCGAGACCGACTGCTTGTTTCTATCGAATTAACGAGGCGATCCACGGCACGCTCTATATAGCTAGGTGACGCTCTACGAGAGCTACGACTTGACCGTCTATGTACCACTCGCGATGGTGAGTGTGTATGTTGTTCGCGGCTTTCTCTGTGCATGCCATGTCTCCTATCTGTAGGAGGAACATCGTCACCGTCATTGAAACTGGTTGTTCCTCGCTCAATGGGGCTGCCAAACCTATGTTGTGGTGGAGCATCATCCTAACCATACTCAAAGGCCCCATTTGCCCGAGTATTGGCAAACGCGCAATAATATAAATCATAATCCAACAAAGGCTTCTTCCTCGCCCTTTCAACCTCGGGATGAATCTGTCAATGGAGCAACAAATATTAATACAAAGGATCACTGAATTGTGTATGATAAATTAGAACCATTAAGCATTCAGAGAAATAGAACCTACATCAAACTAGGCCTTTATTATCCCCCCCCCCCCCCCCCACCCCCCCCCCCCC
>NW_010361039.1:89237-153814 GCF_000414095.1 Morus notabilis | reverse complement strand
ACACCCGCGCTCCCCCCCCCCCCCCCCCCCCCCAACTTCAGGCTAGTGGCTGTCCAATATGTCGAGTGGTTTACATGTGTAGCTAGCTAGGGTATATATATGCTATATTGGAAACAGAAAATGAAAAGGAAAAAAGCAAAACAAATGGTGCGTTTGGAATTGATTCCAAAACGTTTTTGTTTTCTGTACAAAAATGGAAATGAAAACGTTTTCATTTTCATTTTTGAATTATTTCTGAAAATGCGTTTGGTAGTTTTATTTAGAGATTGATTTCAGTTTTAAAAAAAACTGAAGCTGCGTTTGGTGGTTCCATTTTTGAAAACATGTAATAGTGTTTAATATATTAAATAAATAATAATTGAATCACAAACACTAATAATTAATAAAATATGAAAATTACAATATTAGCTTAAATTATTGTCGCCTATACGAATCCTACATTTGATTAGCTAGATGATCCCTAAAATTAACCATGTAATTACGTTGTTGCCGACAACCCATTTCAGATGTTTTTGCTTCTTGTGCATCCACACCATGTTGTTCCTGTTGCCCTTCTTGTTCTCCCTCAATATCTTCTACGGGCAAATCGACCTCATATTGTCTAAATAGAGGATCATCTCGCGCGTGCATCTTAATTAAATTGTGAATCACATAATAAGCTATTGGTATAACATTTTGTCTTGGCATCCAATAATTGGTCATATGCCTAAGAATTTTAAACCTTGCTTTCAAGATCCCAAAACACCTCTCTATGTAATTACGCAGTGAAGAATGATAATAATTGAATAACTCTTGTGGTCCCGTTGGTTGACCACAATTTATAAACTATTGAATATGGTACCTCTGACCACGAAATGGTGCCAAAAAGTCTTGCGTGTTGTTGTAACCGGAATCCACAACGTAATATTTGGGGGGGGGGGGTGGCGCCAAGAATGGGTCATCTGGATCTCTCATAGTCTCAGTTAACACTCTGAAATTATGGCCAGTTCTTAGGGTTGTGTTGAATCTCTGGGGGGACAATGTTCATATTTGGTAGTTTTATAACTTGAGGCGCTAACATAGACAATGCGGTAAGCATATTATCAAAATGGCGGTGTACTGGCTCTCCAGAATGACAAAATCTATCTTGTATCTCTCTATTGCGATCTGAGTGAGCAACCGTTCTTAAGAACATCATTAGAGATTCTTCTGCTGAAATACTTGAAGAAGGCAGTAGATTGCGGCCTCGAATTAATTGAACAATTACTTCGAACGTGTCTCGATGTATACGACACATTTCAAACAAATTTTTGGGATGTCCATGTAATTGTTCTAAAACATATTATCGTCCTATTAACGCAGAATTACGACGAGGTTGCTTAGTTCGTCTGTTTCCAATCGACATCAATAATTGCATATAATGTTGTGGTTGTTCATCGTCATCTGATGACTGGAGAAAGTCAACAGCTCTGGCATCATTCTCACTATCTGAATCCATATTAACCTAAAAAATGAACCAAGACTGGAACTAATCAAACATCCATATAACATTAACTAATCAAACGAAGAACTCCAATGTAATTCAATCCGACTGAAAACAAATAACAACGTCTAACAAACACAAGTCCAAGAGGAAAATCTGTTGTACATGCTCAACAATACTTAAAAAAAAAAAAACATACGTCCGAGAGGAAATAAATAAAGAAAACAACACAATAATCATTTAAACTACATGCTTTGAATCCCTGAAAGATGACGACAAGCGGGCATTTTCACAAACATCCTCCTAAGGGAAATGTCAACCGCCAACTGGTGCGCTGCCTTAGTATACGCATTGTCGTCTAAATACTCCCCATACTCATTCAGCAAATCCATACAGGTTTCAATACTTGTAGTTGGATCCTCTTTTTGAGCCTCGGCTAATGCCATAGTACGGGCTTGCTTATCAGCTAAATATTGCTGAAACAAATCAACCTTTTGAACATATGTCTCACTACGTAAGGTAGCACTCTTTGCCAAAGCCTCTATAGCCGCGTCAACTGCACTGTTGTTCTTGCCCTTCTTCTTGGATTGAGTAGTAGGACCCTGAGACCGTCTGTTTCTATTGTCTTCTGCACCCCGGACTTCATCCGAGTCCCCTGGACCCTCCTCCACCTCTTCTGGTTGTGTGGCCGCCCTTTTCGCCGCATTCAAAACATTAACGGCAGTATGTGCATTCATTGACCCCTGTCCAGTAGCAATAGTCCCAAAAAAAATCTGTGAAAGTTGGGCAAAGTTCTGCAAACCCCCTTTCTTGAATTTCTTAGCTTCAGGATGTTTTTGACATTATAAAGAAAATAAGAGTAAATACTCATGTGCAATCCAAACACCAATTCAACTCTTTCATATAACATAAGATGTTAATGCTCAAAACTTACCGCCATATATGAATCCCATACTTCTTTTTCAACTGTGACAGTGTTAGCCTCATAATCCCAACTAAACCCTGTTGTTTCAATTAATGCCTTAAACTCCGTCGTGCTACGTCTAAGCCTATTCCACTTTGCTTTAAGCTGGTCTGATGTGAAATGCTTACCAAACTTAAGTGTTATTTCATTAGCAATTTTCGTCCATGTTTTTTTGTCCAGAGTGGATGTTTGCATCACAGTCTTTGACTCTTCGTATATCAGTTCTACATAAAAATCCTCAATTGCGGCCGGCCATTTCGTATTATCGTCCTTATCACACATCTAAAATAACACTTTCATCATTAAAATAAATGTCAATTTGTAAAGTATATACACACACACAGACACACACACAGGGTCTGATGGGGGCTAACAATCAGCCCCCATTGGGGGTGATGGGGGCTGATTTTCAGCCCTCATTGGGGCTGACAATCAGCCCCCATTGGGGCGGATGGGGGATGATTTATCAGCCCCCATCAGGGCTGATAATCAACCCCCAATGGGGTTGATGGATCGGGGCTGATAATCAGCCCCCATCGGGGCTGATAATCAGCCCCCAATGGGGTTGATGGGGGCTGATAATCAGCCCCATTGGGGCTGATGGGGGCTGATTTTCAGCCCCCATTGGGGCTGATGGGGGCTGATAATCAGCCCCCATTGGGGCTGACAATCAGCCCCCATTGTGGTTGATGGGGGCTGATAATCAGCCCCCATCAGGGTTGATTTTCAGCCCCCATTGGGGCGGATGGGGGCTGATGGGGGCTGATTTATCAGCCCCCATCAGGGCTGATAATCAGCCCCCATTGGGGCTGATGAGGGCTGATTATCAGCCCCCATCAGGGCTTATAATCAGCCCCCATTGGGGCTGATTATCAGCCTCCATTGGGGGCCTCCCAAGCCAACCCCAATGGGAAGCCCCCAGGGGCTGATTCAGCCCCAACGGGGGGGCCTCCGAGGGGCTGATACAGCCCCAACGGGGGGGCCTCCCAGGGGCTGTATCAGCCCCAACGGGGGCCTCTGGGGAAAAAAAAAGCGGAAAAAAAGACCAAATCAGATCAAGTATAGGAAAATTAGAAATAAACAACACTAAATCAAACGGAAAACTAGCAACCGATTTGGTTGAATATAGCAAATCAAACGGCGAGACCAAAACGGAAAAAAAAAAAATCAGAAATTGCTCAACCAAATCGATTGGAAAATCAAACACCATCAAACATTTTTGGCTAGGGGCATACCTCGGTGAGAAAACGGCGAGATGAGAACGGCGCAGATCGGGAGGACAGATCGAGGCCGGCACAAGTCTTTGACTCTTGGGCGAGAAGAACGCCGGGGCTCGGCCGGGAAGAAGAGCTCGGCTGAAGAATGGAAGGGAAGAAGTGGTCGGTTGAAGAACGAAAGAAAAAATCGAAGAAGAGAGAGGGAGGACGGATCTAGGCTGAAGAAAGAAGAAAACAAAAATGGAAACCAGAAAATGAAAACGGATTTTTTTCGTTTTCAGAATTCCACAAAACGACAAAAACATTTTTGTTTTTTATTTCTAACACAAACTTCGCGTTTTTCATTCTTGTTTTCAATTTTTTACTTCGAAAAACGTGAAAAATGAAAACAGAAATGGTAACAAACTGGCCCAAAGCTTCCATTATTTTCTAAAATGAAAAATGACATGAATGTCTAACAAATGGACGCCATCTTGTAAATGACATATACTATTAGAAACTTACATTGATAAATTGTTGCCAATACTCGTCAGTGCAAGTGGGTTTCTTTTGAATCGGATCCCATCCAAGTCCGGTGGCAGTACGAAGTAGAAACTCAGCATCAAACGTTTTCTTCAGTCTACTGGCTTTTTGTTTGACTTTGTCCCAAGTTAGGGGGATGATAAAATGCTCACTTAGCTCTGCCATCCATTGTGTGTATTTGTCTCGGTGAGGGGTGGTACCGACAGAGTTTAATAAATTGAACTCATCTAGACGTCTAAGCAGTTGTTCCTCAGCTTCTGGGCTCCAATTTACATCTCTATTTCTCATTCTCGCCATCTATGTATTGACAATACCATAATGGCAGCAATACGTATGTACATAACATACAAAATTCATTTAATGAGCTCGGATGTTGGAAGGAGGCTTTGATTTGTGTAAAGGCCAATCATCGTCCTATTATGGAGCATTATCCAAGGCTAGGACAATTAGGCTACCAAGGTTTATGTTCAATTAATCTTAGTGGTAGGTTTTCCCATATACTTTAAACCCGAAGTAAACGAACATTATGCCATGAGTTTATGCATAAACCGGCAACCAATATACTGCCAAAGGTTTAGCTAACGTTGGCATATTGCTCAAGCAATACATTCAAAGTGAATTAAAGCAACCATACCAACGAAGAGTAATGGGATAAACCGGCAACCAATCATTAACCAGCCATAGAATATCACTCGACATAAGGGACTAGGCCATTAAATACAATTACATCATCATAGCCACGGTGAATTGCAATCTAGAAACTGAAAAAACCAGGAATAGTTTCTGGTTTTTTTCCAGAAACTGCATATCAGGGTTTACAAATGTACATATGAGAACAATATTCAAAAGCGATGCCAAATAAAATGTAAGTATAGAACGATGCATTGTATAGAGAACATTCTTAACAGATGAACAAGGTTCGTAATATAGCTAACCTAGCAGGTATGCACATAAACTTAACAGCGTTTGATGAAGTCTAGAGGCTGAAATTACCGGAAACAGTTTCTGGTTTTTTTTCCAGAAACTGAACAAAAAGGGGTTCCAACATACTATGCCCCGAGGAAGTATAGAGGCTGAAAGCACCAAAAAATCACCAGAACAACAACTGTTTTTTTCCACAATACGAACATAGGCAAAAATGCCATCTAGAAACTGTTCTCAAAATGCAATCTAGAAGAGAAATCACTAGAAACAGTTTATGGTTTTTTTCCAGAAACTAACAAAAAGGGGTTCCAACATACTAGTGCCTCGATGAAGTATAGAGGCTGAAAGCACCAAAAAAATCACCAGAACAGCCAATGTTTTTTTCCACAATACGAACATAGGCAAAAATGCCATCTAGAAACTGTTCTCAGAATGCAATCTAGAAGAGAAATCACTAGAAACAGTTTATGGTTTTTTTCCAGAAACTAACAAAAAGGGTTTCTAACATACTAGTGCCCCGATGAAGTATAGAGGCTGAAAGCACATGAAAAAATCACCAGAAATGCCAATGTTTTTTTCCATAATACGAACATAGGCTTTCACCGAGATGCCATCTAGAAACAGTTTCTGGTTTTTTTCCAGAAACTAACAAAAAGGGGTTCCAAAATACAAGTGATCCGATGAAGTCTAGAGGCGGAAATCACTAAAAAATTTCACTAGAAATGCCAATTTTTTTTTTTCCAGAAGAAGAACATGTGAATTCACCAATACTAGTGCTCGGAATTGGATCTAGAAACCGAAATCACCAGAAATATTTTCCATAAATTGAACATAAGGTTTGGGAAAAAACTTACCGAATTCGAGCCTATGGAGGAGGAGATTTGGTTCCCTTGGAGATTCCTCAAATGCGAGGAAGTGTTAGCAAGTTTGAGGTACCGGCGACGACAGAGGTAGGGGAAGTAGGTTTGACATCTTGGCTGGAGAGTTTTACGGCGTGCACTGTTGCCTCTACATCAAAGTAGGAGGTTTACCCACCGAGGTCGCCGCACCAACGGAGTCCCAACAAATTTTCCCGTTTTGAAGGGGTAACGATGACAATGGTAGAGGAAGGGGGACACAAAACATGCAGAAGGGGGTCAATGGTGTGGGCGACGATTTTGAAATCTGGAGATTGGGGGAAAATAGCGCAATGGATTGAGGGCTTCAGAAATCGAATGAACGTTGAAGGAGCAGGCCCAACAACTATGGTCAAACGATTTCGAATCTCGCTAACAGGAGAACCACGTGATTTGCAGTGTAGAAAGAAGAGCTGAAAGCAAGCTTCAGCAACGAAGGGTCAGGAATATGCACTGTAGAAGTGCAGAGAAGTAACTCAAGTGGCAGGGGGAAGTTGAACTCAAAAACCGGTTGCTAACTCGAATTAATTTTCGAGTTCCAATTCGAGTTTTGCACAACCGAACGTGAACTTGGGCTTACTTTCAGCACTTGAGTGGGCTTTCTCGAGTAAGCTGAAGTAAACGAACAGGCCCTTAGTGTGCATTCAAAATACCTATTTGTTAAATGGTGTGTAGTCACCAGAGAACACTTGCTATGCATTCAAAATATCGACATGCTAAATGGCTGTTTTTTCTCTATATTACTTTTGTGTCTTTCTAGATTATACACGTTTGACGTGGGTAAAAAGATGAAAGAATTTTGAGGACAAAGAATGGTTCTTGTTAACCATCTCGCTGACCTTCAACAAACATGATTTGAGTCGATTAGCTTACAGCTATATGCCTTTTTCTCGCTTATAAGCTTGTTAGTATTTCACACCTACAAATTCCTCTGCATTTGTGTGTATCACTTGGACACCACCTTCTCTATTGTATCACTCTTCAATCACGAACTCATTTCTATTTTTCAATTTGCATGAATTTATTGTTATCTCATGGTTAAAATTTATATTTTCCTTGCTTCATGTGTCTGGAAATAGTTGCTTGCTTGTTCAATTGTAGTTGATTTTTGTATCAAGTAATAATAGGGTCATGCCTCTTGGATTTATTCAAAGAGTTTGTTCAGGTAAATCGTAAATGTATGCAACCATATTGAGAATTTTGAACAGCAGGACAAACCATTCCCACATTCCTCGTCTACTTTATTATCGGTTTACCACCATCCTGCTACATGTAGTCAATTTCCCTTGGTATCATAACATTTCTCTCTCTCTAATTCCCCGTTCCACATTACACAGGAGAGACTTTATCAGTGGATTGTAAGGCAGCAAGAGGAAGGATCAAGAGTGACAACAGTAGATATAGTTGCCTACTTACAGGTATCTCCTTCTCTTTTTTTTTTTTTGGGGGGGGGTTAGATATTATGTAGTGATTATTTTTAACCGGTTATTTCTATGTCCACTTCCACCGGAAGAAGATATCTTTAGGTTCTGATGTCATTTGTACAAGTTCGTGCTAACAGTCAAGGCCACACATGTATGTCATACTTAGTTTCTACATCTTCTGGGTACAAAAATGAAGACATTGGAAAGAAACAATATATATACATTTATATATTTGTATGTATATATATATACACGTGTGTGTGAATTGTTCTCTTAAAGACTTAAATGTTAAAAAATTCTTGATTTCCTGCTTTTGTCAAAGAAATTGTGGCAGATTAGTTAAGAATTAGAATTGTTATAACATTCTGAAGATGGTAAATTTTGCCATGCTATGTGACTTGCAGTTTTTTCAGTGGACGAGAAATCTTGTGCCCATTACCCAATACCTGACTAAAGACTGCCACTAACTTTGCTCTCTCCACTCTCTTTCACCTCGTTGCCACCCCAATACCAGAGTGAACATACCCCAATACCAGAGTGAACATTGTTCTTGAAGGTTTTGAATGACTTTCCGTGGTTTATCCCAAGATTAGGTGCCATGTGATAGGAGTCAACGGATTCATAATTGTACTTGTAGGATGAATTTGTTTTATCTGTCCTTAAGTGGAGCACATTGGCGTGATAATTAATAGCTTGTCATTTTCATTGTGCTTTAAAAAACTTTCTATTTTAATCTATAATTAACTGGCATGGAAAGTGTGCATAAAAAAAAAAAAAAATCAATTTGCATTGCAATGTACAGCAACCTCACTTTTTTTTTTTTTTTTTTTTTTTTTTTTTTTTTTTTTTGTGGGCAGAATGAGCTTGATTTTGGTTCTGAGGAGCCTCCAATGTCTCCCAGGACGCTGCTGCAGCAACAACACTTGCAAACTGCAATGCACTCGGCCAATTTAGGTCCAACCATTCCAGCTGCTCCAGCTACGGCTGGGCAGGGAGGTCGGTGGGGACACTCTGAGCAACGGGCTAAAAATTCAGTGTTCTCAAATGCCCTTTCTAGCCCTGTTCGTCGAAGTCTTCAATCCTATAACCTTGCTGCACAGGGAAGTTACCATTCAGGTAATTTCACGCCTCACGGCGATGCACATCGTAGTAACAACGAGATAAACAGTTATCCTCAGCAAAACAGGGATACCAATCCTTCCGTGTCGAATGATTCCTTGGACATGCATACAGATAGCCCTGACCGTGACTTTCCTTGTTGAAATTACCTGTCTGGAAGGAAAAAAAGTGCTTGAGTAAGAAAATGATGTCTGATTTGATAAAATTTACGGTTGTGATTAGAAGTGCTGAATTATAGCAAATTTGAACGCAGTGTCAATGCTAACTAGTCTTTTCTGAAAGCCTATATTGTCTGGTTGCTGCTGATGCGCTGTGATTTTCTTCCTCCCTCCCAGACAGAATGGACAGACAGAATACTAGTTACTTGAAAAGAAATGGTCCGTTGATTTCTTAAAAAGAAAAAAAATATATATATATATATATTTTTTATATATATATAGTGAATATTAAATTGTCAATTTCAGTTAATGTGCAATGGCTAGTGTAGGTGTTCAATTATGTAGCGCGTTCAAAGTTTTTATCTTCCTCTTTAGTTTTTACAGAGGGCACTATGTTAATTTGATTACATGAAGGTTTTACTTTTCTTTATTTTACTTTCTTTTTCAATTCTTTATCTATTTGTTTTTCTTCAAAGGATATAATATTTGAAGGGAAAATTTCAAAAAATTTCTCCGAACTTGTGCACAGGCTGTAATATGTTTTTGAACTTTGTTAGGGCCCGGTAGATTCGGTAGGTACGATGTGTATAAGGTATACACGTGCAATAACCGATATTGACACAGACGAGGACCAACATTGCTATGCGCGTGTTGTTCCAAGATGGCTAGCACATCATCACGAGTGAGAGGACCAACATTGGTTGGCTCCGAAGGCTTTGGAGTTGCTCCAGTAGCGGAGGCTTTTTGCGGAGTTTTATTATCGGCGAGACCAGGAGCTGCATCTTTGTCAAGGCGCTCCCGGAGCTGATTGACTCCGGAGAGGATCTCATTATTGGAATCTCTGAGGATTCAAAGGTGGCCACGACATCTGGAATCGTGGGGTGCTCTCCTTCCTCATGGTGGTCAGTGTTGAGAGTTTCATGGTGCGAAACTGACTCCATCTCTTGAGAAATTCATTCATGGGCGAGGCGAGTTCTTTTGTTTTGAGGTGCCATTGTATAATGGCGGCTTAATCTCTCCAGTGGAGTCACCTCTATGTTGGGGCTTGGTAGATTCGGTGGGCACGACGTGTACAAGGTATATACATGGAAGTACTGGATTCGGTGGTGTCGATGCTGACGCGGACGAAACATGCGGTGTTCACAGAGGAGCTTGTATAGTAGGACCTCGAATGAAGAAGAAGGATCGGTTAGGCCCAAAGTAAGCTGAAGTAATCAGATTCTAAGGCCCACTTTGCTGTCAAGTTGTTGAGGCACTCTCGACTATGTGCATGGGAAGATGTTGAACTCAGTCATGGAGATCGCATGGGCGAAGTGTGGTGTGAGGAGTAACCGAACGGTTGATGGAGATTTAACTCGGCGAGTGTGGATAAGGCCGTTTCAGAGGAGGAATGCTCCGATGACAAGCACAGGTTGCCTCCAGAGCGGCTATCTGACTCGTAAAGTGCGGATAAGGCTGTTTTAGAGGAGGAATGCTCTGAGGACATGCATTGGTTTTCTCCGGAGCGGCTGTCTAACTCGTAAAGTGCGAATAAGATTGTTTCAGAGGAGTGTTCAGAGAACAAATACAACTTGCCTCTGAGAATGTGTATTAACAAATGAAGTTTATGGTTTTTTGGAAGTGTGCTCTGGGACGGCGGAGTCCAGCCACGGAGGCGGATTTTCATACCTCCGAAGAAACCTCAGAAACTTCAAACGTAGCTTGTAGGTGAGTTTGGATAGATCAAACGAAGTGTTTTGGGACTTTTTGAGTGAAATTTCTATGAAGGACTTCAAACTTGAAGAGCACAAGTTTGAAGAACAACTCTCAGAGGGAGGAACTCAAGTTGTAATCTTTCATAAGGAATGTGTGTCAAAAAGAGTCTCAGAAGTGTAATGTGTTTGTCCCCTGAAATGAAGAAGTTAAGGGATATTAATAGGATGAGGTTTGGGAGTCTTGGGTGGTTGCTCCGGAACCGTACAGTCACGCCATACCAGAGGCATGTAAGAACCATTTCCTTCCGGAGTACCTACATCAAGTGACTTTCCTCTTTGACAAACAAATTAGCCAAAAATGGTTGTATTTGGAGACCAAATCCGGAATACTTGCTAACATTGGACCTTCTTCAGGTCTGAAGATCATGGAGTGTTTGACTGAATTTGGTGCTCCAAGGGCGCTGCTATTCTCGGAGGTCTGAACACACATCAGACTAGCTCCAGAGTGCCGCCTTTCGATTTTAGCTAAATAGCCTTCGCTGGAGCACCCTACACATTCAATCTTCATGGAGCACAGGAAGAACCTTCGGACATAGGGGAGTCTCTCGGAGCATATGAGGTATCTTTGGTCACAGAGGAGTTTCTTGGAGTATGAGAAGTATTTTGGTGGTGGCATATGCGGTGATGCCTCCGTGGCGGCGTCCATAGTGACGTCTCTGGAGCAACAACTACTACAGAGACAATCCTTGCCAACTCTGGAAGAAGCTACTCCAGAGCAGAAAAACTTCTCGTCTGGCGCTGAAGGAGAAGGTTCCATAGCTTAAATTCCAGGCTTTCGAGTCTCCAAAGGCTGAGGAAACTGTTTCTAAAAGGCAAACAAAAGATTTTGGGGTTGAATTCTCCATCATTCATTCCTTAGCCTAATTATTTTAAAATCCCCAAACGAGACTTAAAATCGGATCAGACTAAGAAACATATGGGCTCGATCGATTACCTATGACTCACCAAACCATGGCCCACGTGAGTTTCCCGAGCGTGGCTTGGGTCCATGAATAGAGTCCAATCTCGTCACAGGACGGAATCATTGAGCCCGGACTTTTGTATGAGCCTGATACAAAAATGGCCATCAACAAACTTTAAACTGTGTAATTATTTTTTTCCTAAAAATGTTTTAGTGGGAAAAGGCAAAAAGCAGGCAAGTGCACTTTGTTTTTTGATTTTTTCTCGGAGGATAGAAATTAATAGCAAAATAGAACAACAAATTTTCTATACACTTGACTGCTCCTCTTCTTCTTAAACTAATTTTGAACGCGTGTTCCGTGTGTGTGATTTATTTAAAATGAATGTTATATAAATTGTTTAAAAAAAGTGTGAGCAGAAAAAAAAAATAAAAGAAAAGAATACAAAAGTGAGAAAAAGATCTTAAGCAAAAGACACTAAAAAAAAAATTGTTTTTAATTTAATTTGGTGTGATTTAAAAAAAAAAATTTAGTGAATTTTTATTTAATTTTTTATTACAATTATTCATAGTATTTTTATCCATCTAATATAAAAAATTTGGTGCAAAATGGTGTTAAAACGGACAAAATCAGATAATACGTCTGTCCAAAATAAATAAAATTAATAAATTATAATAACTAAAAAATAAAATTGAGAATTATTTTGGCCGTCAGATTGAGATTAATGCATTGTTTACGCGTGTAATCTAATTAAAATAACATTTATGCAAATTGCTTTTTTTAAAAAAATGGAATAGGGGAAATAATGACAAAATGAAGACAAAAGCGAGAAAAAGATCTGAAGCAAAAGACATGGAAAAAAGTTTTTAACTTATTTTGTTGCGTTTTAAATTAGTTCTATTTTGTTTTCTATAATTTGTTTTTTATTTAATCTAGTATGCATTTATTTTATTTCAGTGTATTGTTGTTTGATTTTTTTCATTTGAATTATTTACAATATTTTTATCTGAGTAGTATCAAAAAATTTAGTACAAAACATTCTTAAATTGGACAAAAATGGACCCCAAATCAGTTCAAAATAAATAAATATAACAAATAATAGTAAAAAATAAAATTAGAAATGATATTAGACATTGGATTGAGATTATTGACGACTGTAATGGGTGCGTGAAGAGCAGTGCAGGCAGAAATGTGTCCGTGTTAGTGGGAGCAACTTTTCGCTTTCGAGGTCAGCGAAAAGAAGGGAATAAATTATGAACATTTAATAAGTTTAATAAACAATTCAATAAAAAAAGACTAAACAATTTATAAACAACTAAACAAGTTGTTTTTTCACTAAGTTTTCAAATTTTCTCACTCTCATTTTGTCAACAATTTATTTATTTTTATCTTTTTTTTAGCGAGTGTTATGTTATTACGTTTCCGCTTATTTTACTGTGTTTTAAATTAATTCTATTTTGTTTTGTGTAATCTGTTTTTTATCTAACAAGGTGTGAGTATTTTAGTGTATTTTTGTTTAATTTTAATTTTATCTGAATTATTTATAGCATTTTGATTTGAGTAGTATCAAAAAGTTTCTGCAGAATGGTGTTTAAATGGACAAAATAAGACCACATAATCACTTTAAAATATATAAATAAGTATAATAAGTAGTAATAATAAAAAATAAATAAAACTGGACATTTTATGGCCGTCGAATCAATACAACAAATACACGTGAAGAGTGGCGTGTCTGACAAAGGGGCAACAGACAACTTGACAGCTTTTCTACAAGTGGGCCCCGCCACGTCTTCCTTTTGCCAATGATACGACGACACGTGGCGGGGACGTCAGCCACTAAAGGCTTGCGCGGGATTGACTGCTCCGTTTTTACATGAAGTCAGTTTTTTATCCAATTATTTGTTGACACACGGGCATTCTTTTATGCAAACGAATAGAAGTTCACCACGTTGATCACACTTTCAGAGACCGCCAATCATCAACCGACACGTGGCCTTTGAACTGAAATACGCCACACCGAATCATTTTATCATCCAGGAAAAAAAAAATGTTGACATGGGTTAGTTTGGGAGAAACGGACGAAACGTTTCTTCATCTCCTCCCAAAAAATGGTTTCTTCTTTAGTAATTGGATAGAGATCTTCTGCCGTCTTGTTATTTTTGTGTCCGGAACTGACCCCATCAGTTGCCATCAAAGCTCCTCGAGATCTTTGTTGTTGAGAATGATGTTGCAAGTTCTTGACAAGATGTTGAGCTCGCCATTGCAAGCGTTGTTGCTCTCGTGTGGGTAACTACGTTCTTCTCCATGGGGGCAAAGCAAAGCAACAACATGCGCAACGCGAAATCAAGGAATGTGTAGTTTTAGGTCCCGTTCATTTCACCGATTCGAGTTTAGAATTTGAGTTTTGTTACAGGAAAAAACTATCAAAATAATCACGTCTAACTTTTTTACTCAGTAAAAAGCTCTCACATAAAGTCACATCTCAACTTGAATTTAAAACTCGAATCAGCAAACTAAACGAGCCCTTAGAGTTAGTAGATTTAGGATTTTGATAAATTCGGAATTAGGATTTAAATTTTGTAAATTTTATATAGGCCACATTAAAAAAAAATTAGAATACCGCAAGAAAAAATAATTAAATAGGAGTATGTTTGAGAATAGATTTTTGAATAGAGCATATTACTAGAAAATAAATAATGAGGCTCATTTTAAGACTTTTAAAATAATAAATAGATGTTCCTACACAATTTAGTCAAATCATCTCCCATTTACATTTTTTTTTCCTGTCTTTGCTTAGTTTATTGTGGGCGCTTTCGTTAAATATATTTTCTATCTTTTTATTAATGCTTCTTTTCCTGAAACTGTATTTGAGCATTAAAAAGCTTTTTTATTATACAATTAATCCTTAAAAATATGTTCTATTTATATGTTGGTCTTGTAATCCTTTATAATATTATTATTTTTAAATAGTCTTTATAAATATTTTCTTAAAATTTGTCTTAATAAAATTATTTTTTCTTATATATTCTCATTTAAATATTTTTTCTTTATCATATGTACTTCTAATTATTATTTTTATTTGATTCCATTTGATTGACCAAATTATTTTTCTTTAAATATGCTTTGCTTGTTATTGTTATTTTGGCTTTATTTCTTCTTACTTTTCTTTTTTGCTTTGGTCTCTTAAATTCTTATATTTGAAACTTTTCACAAGTATCTTCCTATTTAGTATCTATATGATTTGTCCTCATTGAAATTGAAAAATATTTGTCTTGATTATGCTCAACTTATCTATATGTCTATAATATTAGACTGAAATACTCATTTTGATTAAAACATGTATACGTACATCTGCCTTTTTTTATACTATTTTTCTATCTTATATTTTATTAAAACAATATTTCTGAAATATTCCCTAATAAAACAAAATTTCTCACTTATGCTGCTTCTTTAATATTTCTCTTTACAGTCCTCTAAAATATTATTTCTTCCAAATATAAGCTTTATAAGTATTTATCTTATTTAAACATTAGTTTCTAGCAGCCTCTTCGAATACTATTTTCCCACCGCCTAAGTTATTTTACTATGTTATATATCTAATAATCTATAATCTATTATCTATCACATATCTAAGAGCGAGAGTTTTATTTTTCAATTTCCAAAGCTTTTGTCCCTCTATTTTGTCTTTTGTGACCTTTACTTTTTTATTTTTTGTAGGAATGTTTAGTGGTTGATTGAATCATTTCATGTTTTTTATGATGATGATGATGATTATTATTATCATAATTAGTAGTATTATTAATAATAATTATGATTATAATTTGCTCTTTTTCCTCCTTGTTTAGTCTTTTATGGGCTTCACTTTGTCTTATTTACTAAAAACGTTTTGAGGCTTGTTGAGTCTTTTTTTTTTCCTACTTTTTTCTTGAAATTTATGTCCTAAAATTTTCTCTTTTTTTGTTGAATGTTTAAAAATCTACTTTATTAAAAATATTCTTTTCTTTTTTTATCCCACTTTCGATAATACTTATAAAGTACATTCTCATTGAAAAATTTTCTTTTCATCCTCAAAAATATTATTTTGTTCATTTTAATATTACACTTTATACCAAATGAGTGACTGAACAGAACGAATGGAAGAATTATTGTGTTATGTCTTTGTGTTATTTCTAACATTTTTTCTCTGTTTTATTCTTTCTAAAAGTTAAAAATATTAAGAAATGGTTACATGAAATTTTCAATTATTTTTATCTTAATTTTCTCTATATTAAACAACATAATTTTTTTTTTACTTTTTACTTTAAAATTCCTATAACTTTTCCCTAATGTTTTATTATCACAAATATAAAGTTAGTGTTAATTAGTTTTTAAGAGTTAATTAAAACCTTTATTATCAAATAAATTAGAAAAATAATAATGTAGTAAAATCAAAACTTTTATAAGTGGATAGAATCTATGGCCGTGTTTAGAATTGATCCCATTTTTATTTTTCACATTTTTTGAGAAAGAAAAAATAAAAACGTTTCCAAAACGGCATTTAGCGCAATAAAGATAAAAAACGGAAATGAAAACGATTTTTTGGTTTAGTGTAAAATGAGAGAGAAATGAAAAACGACTTTTAGTCGTTTTTCATTTTTTACTTCGTTTTCTCCTCTCTTGAGCAGAGAGAAAAAGAGAGCGACATTAATAGGTTTTTTTTATACTGAAAATAATCTCTTGATAAAATTACCAAACGCATTTTAAAAAATGATTTCTGTCTGAGATTGAAAACGTTTTCATTTTTATTTTCATACAAAAAAAATAAAATCATTTTATAACGAGTTACAAACGCACCCTATAAATTTACTCTCACATGCTCTAACTAGTCTATCTATCCTCTTAACTATATTAAAAGAGTAGAAAGTTGCTCACTGTTGGACATTAGTAGTCCTTTAGGCACCATTTTATTTTTATTTTTTGTTTTTTTCTTCTTCCTTTTCTTCACTTTACATTTTGCTCATTTTTTTCTTTTCTTTCTAATCCATTATTTACCCTTTTTCCCCCTTATTTCCTTTGTTTTTTTTCTTTATTTTTAGCTCCATTTTTCTAAGGTAAACTTTTACACTAATATTCTCTTACGTTTTCTCATTTTATATCCCTTTTATTTTCTATTTATTTTAACTCTTTCGCTCTTTTTTAGGGTTTTTTAAACCTTAAATTTCAACTTTTCCATCGGAATAACCACTTTGTTTGCAATCAATTTTGAATTCTATTCCAACCAGGTTCTTTCATTCATTTCATGATTAAATTAGTTAATAAACTGTACATTTCATTAATCTTTGGTTAGTTAAATTTGTAAAAGTAAAGATAAGTGAGCCAAAATGAAACAAATGCATATATCGATAAGTTATTTGTGTAAATAATACTTTTTCTTTTTGAATTTATGAGTAAAATTTTCTTATATTTATACTTTCTATTCATAATCAAATATTTATAATCTATTCATAATTTTATATCTACTTTATAAAGAACGTCAATTACAATTCAATATGTGCATCGTATGTACCTCAACTCTACATATATATATATATATATATATATATATATATATATAACACACACACATATATATATATCATAATATCTTAAATCTTATCCTATATATATATATAAGAGTGGATATGTGGCCATTATTTATTTCATGGTAAGCTAAAACTGCAAACGGTAATTTTAGATTGCTTTTTTTTTTTCCTTTTTCTTTTTAAGTTTCGAATACCTTTACTTTTTTTTTTAAATTTTGTTATGCATGGTTATTTTTTACTCCATGTTGACTTTTCATTTTTTTTTATTTGTTATCTTATAATTTATAATGTTTCATATGTATTTCTATGATTAAACATAATCTTTTTTTTCTTAAACTACTATTAATATAGTATGTTCCAATTTTTTAAGTAGATTTCTTTCTGCATATGATTTGTCTATATTTTACATGATAAAAATTTTAATCACAACTTAATACATGCATAGCAGGTTTCTAAACTAGTATATATAGAACAACCAATCTTGTACTTTTTAGAAGAGTCAATCTTGTACTTTTTCAACCAAAACTGCAACGTTTTGGTTGAAAAAGTACAACCCTCCCCCTTTTTATTTATTTATTTATTTATTTTGTTTTTTACCCTAAAAATTAGTTATTTTTCATTTTTACCATGTTTTGACTTTTTTAATTTTTGTCCTGAATTTTATTTTTTTTGCTTTGGTTTTTTGCCCTAAATTGATTTATTTTTTTTATTGACCTTTTTATGTCCTTATACTTTATTTTTTTGTTTTGATTTCTGTTGTTATATAACTTATTTATTTCTTTATTTTAATATTTATTTTGAATCTTTTTTTTATCTTTTTATCCTAACACTTTATTTTTTTAATTTTAATTTGATATTTTATTTATTCAGATTTTATGGGTGCGTTTAGAATTGGTTTTAAAATGATTTTATTTTCAATAAAAATTAAAAATGAGATTATTTTCAAAATTATTCTGGGACTGATTTTAAAATTGCGTTTGGTTAATTTTTTAAGAGATTGTTTTGAGTATAATAAAAAAAATAAAATCATATTTATTAATTAATATATTGTAATATTGTTGATAAATACTAAAAAATAAAAATAAAAAAATGAAAATAACTTTAAACTATTTTTTAATTTTTTTTACAAAAACTATTCTCACTGTTTTCACTTTTAAAATAATTATTAAATAAACATCATTTTATTTTTATTTTTATTTTTTATTTCTCAAAATACGTAAAAATTATAATTAAATTACTGCCACGTGAGAGGAGCTTTAAAAATGAAGCGGCAATAGTTTGAAACCGACACTTTTCAAGAAAAAAAAAAAAAAAAAAGAATTCTCTCCCGCCAAGGTTTTTATCCACATCCAAACACCCACATTCATTTTTTCCTCTCGGCTAGTTCGATTCAGGTACGAAAGTTTTTTCTCAATCTCTCATGTTTACGTTTCTCTGCAATTCTTCAAGATTTCGATCCGAAATTCCGTTTCTTTTGCGTTCTTATTTAAAGCATTCGGTTAAGGAGGGTAATTTCTCCATTTTCTTTTCTTTGATTTGGTCTTTCTAGGGTTTTTGAGGTGTTAGATTTGGATTTTCGGTCTTGTTTCGAGAAATTAGAACCAAAATTGGAGATATAACTTTTGTAATAATTGTAATTTGTGAATTATGTATCGGACGCCCAAAGTCACAGGTCACGAGTTTCTATGATTTCGAAGTGTTGTTTGGGAATCAGGGTTTGAATTTGAGGGATAGCGGAAATTGAAAGGTGGGTCTGTGAGTTAAAGAAGTCAAACCCTAATAGTCGAACAAATTGATCCCATTTTCGTTTTTGCTTTTTGTTAGATCTGTTGATCTTGTCTTAGATTGTGGTTCAAAGAATTCAGAAACCATTTGATTGTGATTTCTTGTAGTGAATTCGATAATTTCTTTTTTTAAAGTTTATTTATTTTTTAAAGACAGTGACTTTTGTGGTAGCTGGCTTAAATTGCAGGAAAGCTGAGCTACCATGAAAGATGCTACACAGGGGAACAAAAGGGCAATCAAGGTTCCTAGAGATTGCAGATCAAATATATCTAGTCCCGGAGCCAACAAAGTGAGAAAAACTGGTGGGCAAAGTCCCAAAATTATAGGTAAAGCCTTAGAGGATCTGATCTAAGTGTCTACAATATTATGCTTGAATTTATTTTGACTTGAAACTTTATAGACAAGCCACAAGATTTTTGGTTTTCTTTCTGTATGAAGTTTGATGAACATCTGGTGTCATTTGCAAAGTATTCTTTATGCGTCTTATTTGTTTTGATTAGCTGTTGCCTGTCCAATCCTGTGATTGTGCTTCATTTCAAAAAGGAATATAGCAGATACATTGATGCTGAGTTTTTCATTTCTTGTTGTTGTTGTTGTTATTATTTTCTTTTTCTATTTTGCATAAGAGTATCTACCTTTATCCTTTTCAGGGCAAGATGAATGTTTTTTGATAAAAAAAGATGAACATTCCTTACCTTGTTCTGCGGTCGATAGAACACAAATGGAGTCATCTGCTGTAATTGGGCTTCATCCACTACAAGAACTTCTTCCACTTACAAAAATCAAGTTGCAGCTTTTCCCTATAGATGAAGGCACTCGCATTGGATTAGAAAAGGTAAACTCCCGAACCATGATGAAGGATAGAGTCATATCGAATGCGATTAGATTTATATGGTTTTGGAAGATAGTAGAGGTTCTTTAACTTGTATATTTTTGGAAGATACTTGAGATGATTTTATTTGTGAATATCTAGGATGGTCATCATCCATACTTGGAACTCACTCTCAGAGCTAAGAAAAAGATTTCTTCTGTGCTCAAGCGTGTCAATAGCAAGTGGGGGAGTTCAAAAGTTGCTCTTGGTGAGCCAATGTTATTCCCTTACGATATACATGGCGATATTTCTGGCTGCAGAAGTTGGACAATGAAAGATAGTGACATCAGTGCAAGGGATGTCTATGCATCTATTGGAAGCCCTGCAACTTTTCGCTTAAGGTATAGGGTCTAATAGTTTCAATGGTTTATAGGCATAACTTATTTTAAGCTTCTGATTTGGTCTTGTTCTCCTTTTCTTCTCTCATTACTATCGATCTTTATATTTAAGGTATGGCTGGTTCTCAAATTCTGAACCCAAAACATTTGAAGAGCCCTCTACAACATCAACTTCTTGCAATATTTGTTTACAATCTGGAGATGCAAAGAAGGATTGTAACTGCGACATGAAAAAGGGTGATAATGAGGAGATGCAAATTGTGACATGTGAAGAATTCAAATTGATCAATGTAAGTGAAACAGAAATAGTTTTCCACTGAGAAGACCTTCAATAAATTAGTTGTTTGTGTGCTAATAGTCTCTTGCTACTAAGATACTGCTTGGAAGATTGAATTTGAGTTGACTTTCTTAGACATTTCTTGTATGCTTGTCTTGCCCACAAGAGTTATTTGTTTGTTTATTTAATTCAGATGTGTGCATGTGGTTGAGATTTGTTAGACAGTTATTTGAAATTGACGTGCAAAAATTCTTGAGGTTCATTTTGCATATATTAGTGATTTATTTGTCAAAAATGTAGTGCTTTTCTAAAGGTGCTCCTGTTATTCTAAGTAGGATGATGCACTGAGGACCGATAGTCAACCTGGACAACCACAACCAGTAGCACATTGGCTCGATGATCTAACTAATACAAGCATTGGAGCTTTCCTGTCTGATGCATCCTTACAGGCTAAATTCAACAGCTGTGAACCAAAGTCAACGGAAAATGGTACTTGCTTGCAGCCTGACCAAATAAACTTCAATTCAAAGTTACTGGCGTCCTGGGCTGATTGTCTAACTAATATAAGCATTGGAGGCCTCTTGTCCGAAGTATCCTTACAGGGAAAGTTCAATAACGGTGCAAAATCTGCTGGGAGTAATGCAGACTTGCAGTCGACTCCCATAATTTCTGATTCACTTGATGCTTTTTTTTCTGCCCAAACTGGTTGTCCTCAAGGTCCAAAGCTACCTACTCACATGTCACACTCATCTATTCTGGATGCTGAAGAGACATGTCATGCGTTCCCTGTCCAAAGACTATCTTCTTCAGGCAAAAGGGTTTCAGCTATCAGTGGAAGTTCTGGAGGCTGTAGCCAGGATGCTGGGTCCAAACCATCCAGATCTCCCAAAACGGATGAGGTTTGCTTACTCTTTTCATATATACCATGCCCTTTAATGCAAATGTCTAGCCTAAAACTGACCTGTCAGGATTTTTATCAGTCAAAATCTGGATTCCCTTCCGTTATTGAAAGATCTGATACAGCAATATAGAACGTAAAATGTTTGATGGAAAAAAATAATAGTAGCATGTGTTAAGACCTGAACAATGTGAACCAGACAATGCGAGCCAGAGATGATAACGTTGATACTTGGGCTAGATGAGTTATGGGAATTAATTCCATCTAGTAAAAATATGTTTTAAAAGTTTTTGTGATGGTCTCGAAGAAAATTTTATGGTCTTAAGAATAAATTTAAGGTTGCGATCTCTGAAAAATGCATCTTCCATTGGTAGGTGAATAGGATTGCAGCTGTTTGAGAACCTCTTTTATGTATTTGCTTAATTACTCTTTGTCGATATTTTGTTGTTAGATTTTACCTTTGTGAATTTTAGCTCGAGAATGAAAATAACAAACTCGCGTTTCTTCCTTTACACGTGATTAGATCAAGGATTTATCTAATTTGGGTTGGTCATTTCAGAACTCTTATATTATTGGGAAAGAAGGGTTTTGTTGAGACCTGAAAAGCGTATACTTTTTAATTAAGTATAAAACTGGCAATCATTTTTTGCATTCACTAATATAATGTTGATTACAGATCGATTCTCAAGCTAGGGTTCTAGAAGATCAGGCATGTCAAGAGGCTCAGACCGATCTCGTTCTCGCTTCAAGAACATGTAATGATGAAAGCAGCCTTGGGCTCTTGGGCATCAAATGGGTATAAATTTTTTACTATTCGACAATTAGTTGGCTCTTCAAGTCCTATGCGTGCTTCATAAATACCTAATGTGATTGTTTCACTGCTTCTCTACAGAACGACTCTTTGGGACCTTTTGATCTCGGCCTACCTGCTTCAAGAAAGCTTGTTAATGGTGGATTCATTAAGTAGCGATTGGAAACTGAAAAGTTACTCGATTCCGGTAATTAGATTACATGTAAATTCAGGAAACCAAAAATATAAAAGAGGGGGAGAAAAAAAAAAATAGAACTTGACTCTGATTTCTGTAACTATGAAAAAGCAATTTGGTTTTGGGGAACTTTGCAGTATCTTGGTGACAGAGTAAACAAGACTGGTTACTTTAGGTTCAATTTAAGTAACGTCATTCAATTAGTAGTGTAACTTCCAATTGGACGTGTATATTCAGGAAAGCTTTTTTTTCCCCCCTCTTTGCAGTTTGCAGGTTGAAACGGCACTGAAACTTTCCTAAAGTTCATAATAAGATTTACAATTTGCTTTATTACGTATGTAATATAGAGTTGATATAAGAATTGGGATTAGAATTAATGTCCTTAACATATCAGGCTCGAACTGATGACTTCCACCACGTCAAGATGACACTCTACCGCTTGATTTATCTTTAGTTTAGGTCTATGGGGGTTCTCGGGGGATATAGAAAGATGCAGGACTCCTTGCCTAATTTCACAGAAAAAAGAGAGAGAATTCACTCCTTTTATTCTGTTTAATAGAGAGATTTCTTGATTACTAATGAAGAAATGTGTGGGGCAAGGCAATTGTATACGCATCAAGCCACATATTACGTATGTAATATATCGGAACATTATCACAACCAACATCAATTGAGTTGTACAAATGAGTACGTCATTAATGAACAAAATACAAAAAGATGGAGATTGTACTGAGTAACGAGTAACATGATATCTTGGTAGAAAAAATGAGTAAAATGATATTTGAGAGAGGAAAAATACGTACAGTATCGTTTCCATTAGAAGCCATTGTTTATTCTCTCTCATTATTACTAATTGTGATTTGAGTGTTTAGTATGTGTTGTATTTTTGCCCAAATAAATAAATAAATAAAAGGGTTGTTTTTTTGAAAAACTATTTGGGTGTGTGAAGAGTATTTTCATAATACTTGTCTTGGAATTGATTTTATTTATAAGTATTTTAGTAATACGTAAAATTTATCAAAAAGGAGTGTGGGGAGCTGTGGATCTTCTTTTGGTAATTAACGTTGTGAACTTCGAATTGTTGAAATGTGATCCAAATTAATAACGCCATTTAAATTGATATGGGTCGTTAGCCATTGAACTTTTCTTATTTTAGCAAATTGTCTTCCAGACTTTGAATTTTGGTAAGTGGCCCTAGGGTGAACAAAACACACCGCCAACCCGACCAACTCGATTAATCCATCCAACTTAATTCATTATAACCTAAACCCGACCAACCAGATCAAGAGATCAACCTGACTCACCCAATCTGACCATTAATTGGGTGGGTTTGGGTTGAGTTTTTCTTAACCCAATTTGACCCGAACCCACCCAATCTATTTATATATATATATATATATATATTTTCCTACCTCATAATATATAATATTTATCTTATATTTTACATTAACTACTTTACACATATTATGTTTTATATTGTATGAGTTTTTATTACTGTTTGTTTGTTGGTTTACAACTTATATATTTGAATTTCTTTTGCTTATATTTTATTTTTATATTGGTTTATAATTTATGAGACAAGTTTAGAGATTTATAAGACTAATATTATGATCAAAAATTGAAAATTAGCTTTCTTTTTATATATTTCTTTTTTTAGGTTGAATGATTAGCTTTATTTTTATTTTTTATTTCTTTTCTATGTTCAACCCGACCAACCCACTCAAATTTTAATTAGGTGGATGGATTTTAAACTTTGAGTTGATTTGGTAGGTTAAATTTAGGAAAATTTTGACAAATATCCCTTAAAATGATACCATTAAGAATTTTTTAGTCTCAATATTGGCGTATTGAATTTTGCCCTTTTAGAGTAAGTAATTTGACAGATTATTATTGATAATTTGACAGATATCGTCAGTAGTAGGCGTAATTTGACATATTATTGTCTAAAATTTAACAAATTATTATTTATAATTTGACAGATTATAATCAAAGAAGTAGTCTATCACATCAAAAAGATAGAACTTCAAAAAAATGTGTTTAATCGTCAATTTTTACATTTTTTTCTTAAATTTAAAACAAATTTGGATGGGTTGAAAAATCTCAAAAACCCATCCAACCCACCCAATGTTCACCGCTTTGTGGCCCTCTTCTTTTCATCACCAATTTAACCGACACTATCAATTTAGGCACCACTACAACAGTTTGACATGTTTATGGGTTAATTACTAAATTCAAATTACCAAAGCATGAAAAATAATAAAAACCATCAATTGAAAATGACAACTCCCCATTACTTTAAGAATGTATTTTTACTGCTTAATTAATCTTATACATAATCCATCGGATGAGAATAATTTTCTTAGCAAAAACAAATATGTAAAACACGCTTAAATGCTTTGTAGTTTTCATTTAAAAAAGAAAAAAAAAAAGTTTCTACAAATAGAAAAAGATCAATCGGTGTCGATCACTAATTTCTAAAACCAATAACCTTTCACATTTTTTTTTCCTTGTCAGATAACCTTTTACTCGTACCCGCCAACTTAAAAAAAAACAAAAAACATAACAAAACAAAAAACAAAAAAACAAAAAAGATCTCCAACGTTTATATTTTCAAAACCTTCCATTTCCTTGGCAAAGAAGATAATCAAGAAAAATAGAAGATACTAAAAAACTCTCCAATACTCAATCAATGGCGGAGAATACAGAGATTGACAATGACCCAATGAGGACTAATTCTCTTTACTCTTCTCCAGCATACTTCCAAGCAGTGCAGGCCAAAGGGACGGTAACATCAACCTTTCTTATCATTTTGTGGCATTTCACAATTTTCCATCAAAAACACACTTTTCTCTCACTCTCATCCCTACTATGTCACCTAGTTCCCATCAAAATATTTTTCTTCCTACCAAACACTATTACCTTACCAGAGAAAAAAAATGGGTTGTGTCCAGGGAAAACCGGGCTCGCCGAACCAGGACCTTGAGAGGCAGAAAGCAAAGAATGATTATGTTAAGGGAAGAAAAGGAGACAGTTCCGTAAGCCTAAAACAACGCGCGGCCGGTGAGGTGTTAAAGCTCGAACCCGAGATTAAGATCAGGAGGGTTGTTTTTGATGAGAAGGAGACTAGTAATGGTGGGAGTGAAGGAAGTGTTGGAAGAAGTTCGAAGAGGGTTGCCAAGAAGAAGAAGAAGAAGATTGGGGGTGATGAGCTTGTTGGTAGGTGGCCGGATTGGCTTGTTGAGAACATACCTCAAGGGGTTTTGGAAGGTTTGGTCCCAAGGAGTGTTCATTCATATGATAAGCTTGCTAAGGTTAGTGGAATTTCTTGAAGGTTTTATGATATAGTTGGTAAATATATAATGTTGCCTAGAAATTTTTTCTTAAATCTTGTAAAATCCCATGAACAGGTTGTTTTCTTTGATTATTTTCTTTTGCATTATTGCCTCCTCAGGCTATTCCAATAATAATGGTACATCCATTGGCAATTGCAATAACTACTTGTGATAATTACTGACGTGACAGTGACAGAAAAGAAAGTAATCAAAACTAATCTTATTTATGAAATATTTTTTACTAGAGCTATAAAAAATAAACCTTTTCTTTTCCGGGCATTCCCATTTAGAAGGTGAGAGGATTTACTTGTGCTAGTCTATTAGTGTTTTATAAGCTAGCCATGATGTTCCTTGCATTCTGTTATCACTTACTTTTGGTTTGTACTAACCGTAGAACTAAGGCCACCCACAAAAGAAAAGCTTATATTTGTCAATGTTGATCAGATCTCTAATGTTTGCCTGGATGATTTTTTTTTCCCTAAAAGATTAATCCATAAGAGTGAAAAATCAAATAAGAGTTTTCCTGATTATCACAAAATTTCCTTTTATTGTTTTCTTAGAGGACAAGAGTTAGTTTGAACTTGTCTGGATATTTGGATTTTGCAGATAGGCCATGGGACCTACAGCAATGTGTACAAAGCTAGAGACCGGGTGACTAAAAAGATCGTTGCTTTGAAGAAGGTTCGATTCGACACGTCGGAGTCCGACAGCATCAAGTTTATGGCAAGGGAGATAAGGATACTACAGAAGCTAGATCATCCCAATGTCATCAAGCTTGTAGGCCTTGCCACATCAAGAATGCAATATAGTCTTTATTTGGTTTTAGATTATATGCAAGCAGACTTGGCCAAAGTAATCACACGTTCCGAACAGAAGCTCGATGAAGCACAGGTTTGCATTTCCTCCTGCTCCTTATATTTACCTTAAAATACCTTAAATTAACATTGATCATTTTTGAACTTTTTGCCATTGGAAAGAAATTGCAGAAGGAATTTGTTTCATATTGATCATTTTCTTGAGTGTCAAACAATGCAAGGAAGAAACAATTGAGAAATACCACTATTTTGATATCTTTAGGGTTAATTTCACTTTTAACTCCAAATTATGTTTGTTGTTCCCTTTTGGCCCTTGAACTTAAAAGCATTACAAATTGCATCTTAAACTATGCTTCTTGTCCTAAGTTTGGCCCTTAGATCATTAAAACCACTAAAAACTCAACAGAGTCAACCATGTGACATTCACATTCTTAGTTGATAACACGTATTCTGACTATGTTTCGCGTTCCATATTGACCCTCTAACTTTTTTAGCATTACAAATTGCACCCTAAACAATGCTCTTTGTCCCATGTTTGGCCCTGCGGTCATAAAAACTGTTAAAAACTCAGTAGAATCAACCATGTGACACTCACATGCTTAGTTGACGATGATTATTTAAACAAACCATGCCTAACTAAATTTAAAAATTTAAAAATTTCATGGGAATATCATATACATACAGGTGAAATGCTACATGCAGCAGCTATTTTTGGGTCTCCAGCATTGTCATGAGAGGGGAATTTTACACCGGGACATTAAGGCTTCCAATTTGCTAGTTGATAAAAATGGAACACTTAAAATTGCGGATTTCGGGCTTGCAAATTTTTATCCTCCTAAAAAGGGTCCTCTTACAAGCAGAGTTGTGACACTCTGGTATAGAGCTCCAGAGCTGTTGCTAGGTTCAACAGATTATGGAATTGGTATAGATCTTTGGAGTGCAGGATGTATATTGGCTGAGATGTTCATTGGAAGACCCTTTATGCCAGGGAGAACTGAGGTAAAACATTTTATTCTACTATGTTACTTTGAACATAAACCGTTGATTAATTAGATATTAAGTAAACTCACTAAGCTTCAATTTTAGTTTGTTACCTTTTTGTTAGATTTTTGGCGTTGTCAGTCGTTAAACTATTAGCATTGTGACAGTTTGATCTTAATCTATGACCTTTGTTTTTTTGCCAGTTTTAGGTCCTTGACCACAAATTAACAAGGGATTTTTAAAGTTTGATGAAAGTAAGCATACGTTTCGTGAGATAACTTGAAATTTTGCAAAAAAGTCACATAAAGAGCAAGATGTTTCCTTTAATACCCATGGAAAGGCTTCAAAATTAAAACATTTGCACATAACCTGATTTTTTTTTTTGTTTTTGCAAAATTTCAAGTTTTTACTTGATGCGATCAAATTTATTGTCAAACCTGACCTGCCAAAGAATTAAGTTTAGGCCCTAGGGACTAATCGGAAGAAAAAAAAATTAGGACTAAACTGTCACTTCTTAAAGGTTAAAGGATTAATAGAGCCGTATATATATATATATATTGATTTTTCGTCCCAAAGTTGTAAGCTGAAGCTAAGTATAATAAAGTGCTTGATATTCTTCATTTACTTGTTTTTTTTTTCATCTATTTCGAACATATTAAGCCTTATGAAAAACATTAATCAACAAATGTAAAACATTATCCTATTAATATTGTGAGGAGCCCTGAAATGAGAGGGGGGAAATTGTGCTTCCTTTTTTCATGTTTTGTAGAAACATTTTTTTTTTATGAGATGTTTTTAAGGCCTGCCATTTTTTTTTTTATTATTTCTACTAAGTTTTTCTGCATTGCAGGTTGAGCAGCTGCATAAGATCTTCAAGCTTTGTGGTGCACCCCCAGATGAGTTCTGGACAAAGATGAAACTGCCGACAAGTTTTCGACCGCCAAAAAACTACAAATCTAGTTTTGAGGAAGTCTTTAGAGATTTTCCCAGCTCTTCTTTTGGTCTCTTGAAGCAACTTCTTGCTCTAGACCCGGCATTCCGCGGCACTGCTGCTTCTGCTCTCGAAAGTGATGTGAGTACAAACAGCAAACATTGTACGAACCACTGTCAAATTTGTTTTGCAGACCAATTGATGGTACTAAGAAGATTATAAGAATCTACATTTGAAATTTTGACATATTGCAAAGGAGAGAGAAGTCGTAATCATCAAGTTTAGCGGTGGAACCAGAATATTTTATAAATACGCGTTATAATAAAAGTGAGATTTTTTTAAGATAAAGGACATAGTTTGAGCGTGACACTGTGACACTGATATAATTTATTTAATAATATGGGGGTATAACTCAATTTTTTTTTTTTTTTAGTTTTAAGTGTAAAACTTAAAAAAAACAAAAAACAAAAAAACAAAAAGAGAGAGAGAAGGATTGTGATGCAGGGCTTGAACATGAGTGGGCCTATGTGGTCTCAGGCCTCGAGAATGCATGGGCCCATTTGTCTGGTTCTAGGTGATTGATAGGATTAGATTGCGTCTCTCTTAATAGTTGCAATTTTTGTAAAGATTAGTTGTGCTTCTCTTACATCAAGTTAATCATTTTTATAGCTCTAACCAAACAAAAAAGTACTTTAAGAATAACACCGGTTTTGATTATTTTCTTTTGTATCACTGTGATGTCAAATTTTTCTAGTAATTATATTAACTATCAACAATCATCTATTTAGCAGTCTCATGTGATTCAATGCAAGATGTTAACATGAATATGGTAACTACTAATTGCTTAAAGAATTACACTACTTTGATCCAAACTTTGGGAGACAAAGAAAATAAAGATTTAGACTCATGGAAGTACAATTTTGTTGATAAAATCTTATACTGTTCTCCTCTTCATAATTTACATAATTGATCATGAATGTTATTCATGGTCTCTTTTCTGAATAATTTTTTCTTGTTTCAGTTCTTCAGTACAAGTCCATTGGCTTGTGAACTTTCTGATCTACCGGTAGTTTACACAGTGGAGGATGAGCCAACTAGAGGAAACGAAAAGAAGAAGTATGTTGCACTTTGGAACATGAAATTCCTATTAAAATTCAAACTTTTTTTAATAACAATTTTTTCTACTTCTGTATATAACATCTTTCATATAGAATGAAGTATATGAAATAAAAGCTACAACAAGATAGTATTTTTAGATGTATTTAAACTACTTGGATGAAAAAATTGGATTTCAATTATACATGTATTTATTTATCTTTTGAACTTTCCTTGACACTGGTCCATTGCTATTTCCTTTTTTTTTTTTTTTTTAAGTACTGTGTTCTTTAAGTAACCAAGCAGTTTCATTAAATGCTATCAAAACCAATGGTCTAGATCATATACCATATGGTGGGCTTAAAATTTCCTTGAATGGTCCAATTAATAAGCACTTGAGAAAATTGATTCTTCTTTTTCTTCTTTTAGGAGGAAGAGTTCGAAATCAAAGAAATCGTCACGAACGGATTACGAAGTTCATCAGCAGAAGGACGAACTTGATGGACAGGCTATAGGTGATGTTGAACATTTCAATGAGGTAATTCCTCACCATGTTGAGTTGCTTATATTTTTTTCGTCATTCAGTCCACCATATTCTCTTTGATATGGGGGTGAATGGCATTTGAGAAGCCTTTTCTTATAAGCAAGAAGTTGAATGGTATTGATCTAGTTGATAACGTTGGAGCACTTGATCAAGGTTTCAAGAATTTCTGGTTTGGACTGATTTTCTTGTAGAGCAAGAAACAGTAGATAACCCCTATGCATTTTGAGATTGAACTCAACAAACAATTTTGACGACCACAATTAAAGCTATATTTGCCCTTTTATCTCGTGTAGGTCAGAATAAAAGTGTACTAAAAAGATAGTCTGTGCTTAAAAAAGAAAAAAGTTTTACTTTGGTGTACTGGTTACTGGTGCTTTTAAGCAAGTGTGGCTCCTTACTAATGTCTTTGACTTTTAGTGTTTTTTAGTTTCTCATTTCTTTTAGATTTCTTCCCTAACCATTTAACGCCTCTTGACATTTCTAACAACACAAACACCGAAAGCCTTTGCCAACCCCAGCAAGTTTACTTTGAAAGAAGAACAACTTCTGTTAGTTGATATCAATTTTTGCCTTTTCCTTTTTAAGGGAGATTTCTACTGCAGGACCTGAAAAAATAAACTATTGGTAGATCTCTATTTTTTAACATCAAATATGTGACGGAAATTGTCAGTTATATATATATTTTTTAATTCTAATGTGATCTGGACTAAATTTAACGGTCAGAAATTACAATTCTTACCGTAGAAGAACCCTTCTTAAAGGTGACATTGTTAGCTCATACATTTTATTTTTCCTTTTCCAGGAAAAGAATGCTGAGCAGCCAAACTTGCACAACCAAGAGATGGGCAATAGTGCAAGCAGCAGTACTACTTCCTCCAGTAGTAAACACAATATTGGACATGAAGACCAGATCTTCAATGCATATTTGTCCCCAGTTCTTAGTTCTCACCAGAAAAGATTTTCAATAACTCAGGCTCACCCTAATTCTCTAAGGAATATCAACCCTGATGTCCTTAAAAACATCAACAACTTCACTCTTTTGCAGGCCTCAGTGACTGATATTATCAACCACAAGGAAGGCAGTGCCCTGGCTCAGTATTTCAGGTCTCTCTCGGCATTGGATTTCCGAAATCACGATCCCGAGAAGTCGTCAGAATTCTCCTTTGTGGCTGACAACGAATAGGCTAGCAAATATTGCTTATTTAGCTTATGCTGCTAGTTATTCAAATCATCATATCTGTGTTATTCTATTTTCATTATCTGGGACCACCTATGGATGGTTTCTAGAGAATAATAACAAGATTTGGTTTGATATAGAACAATGGCAGCTGCACTGTAGTGATCTATTTATTTATTTCTTTATTTGTTTTGATTCTGGAATTTTCAACGATAAGCATTTCACAACTTAAGTCATAACTTGAGTTATGACTTGAGTTTTATATATGAGAAAAAAACATTGTAACAAAAAAATTGAATTTGAATTTTTATGAGAGAAAACATGATAGTGATAAAATTTAAGTTATAAATTGAATTGTAAAATAAAAAGGCCTTAGTGATTTAACAATTTACCGGTTGACATGTCACATATCCAACAATACTATATTACTTACTGATGGTTGAATAATAATATTGACGTATCATAAAAAAAAACCCTATTATTATGACACAATTGTTGACCAGTTAAATCTTTATTGCGTTCCATTATATTAGCATATTTTTTTTTTAGTCTGATATGATTATAGTATGATCCGACGGTTAAAAATTATGTTCTAAGATAACTTTTTATATCCTACCACAGATTCTCTCAACTACCAGAAAGTGACTATTGCGTTACTTCAATGAGTGTATCTCAAATCTCTAACCCTTTTTTTTCTCAATTTACTTAAGGGGGTATGAATTGGATACTTAATTACAGCAAAGAGAGATATTTTCATTTCTATGTCTGAAGAAATTGGTTAAGCAAAGTCATCAATTCTTATGCATACAGGATATTTATGTCTATAATTTTAATTATTGGTGAACAGTTGTAATGAGTCAAGAGAGAGAGAGAGAGAGAGAGAGAGAGAGAGAACAATGAAAGGATGTTAGTTTTGCTAATTTTTTCTTACTTCAATATAAACAAAAAACAAACTCTTGCGTGAAGAGGCCTGCTCATTTCTAACTGGTAAATCTTATATGTGAAATATGTTCTAATGACAATTTGAAAGCTTCCCAAAATCACTAGCAATGAAGTCTGTTAAAATTCAGAACAATTATCACTTTTTAAATTGAATTTGAACTTTTTAACAAGACAAAAATTCCAAGTAATATAAGGAGATTTTAACAATGAAACACTGTAACAACTTATAGACTAATAAATACTGTACATTTTATTTGATATATCCCCAGTTCCCAACCTCCAAAAAAAAAAAAAAAAAAAAAAAACCGCAACCAAAAAAAAAAAAAAAAAAAAACAACCGCAACCAAAACAAAAACAAAAACAAAAAAAATAGAAAAAATGGAAAAAGGGAGATTTTATTTTTATTTTTTTTCCTTTGACTATTAAAGTTTCATTCATCATAGTAGGTGTCCACAAACTTGCTCTTGATCCATTTAAAGCTGTTGCGCAAGGAGGATTTGAGCTTACCTTCCATGGCATACATATTATAGTTTGCAACCCTCTTCCTCCTCTTCATCTCCGGGTTACTGGACGAACCAAGCTCATGATCTTCAACCCGTACACTAGGGCCGTTGAAGCTGTACGACTTGGCCCGGTCCTCGAACCCGAACCGGGCATCTCCATAAAGGCTGGAGTAGTGCCCTGGCAATGATTTGCTCCTGTCCATGATCCCAAGTGCCAAAGGAGCTAGAAGGCTCTTCACTTATATGGGGAGAGAAGAAAAATATATAAAAACACACTTGTATGGACACCATGCAAAGCGTAATTAATAGTGTGTATTAGTGGAAGTGTGCATGGGCCACTAGGGTTTGGTTTGATGAGTAAAGAATTGAATTATCATGATTTGGTGCGCCGTGATTGGATAGCAAAGTGCTTGTGTTTTTGGGAATATTGTGGCAGGCATGATTTCCTAGGTCAATTGTTTCATTAGAGTAGTGGAAATTGGTCTTTGTCATGGTCCATAAGCATATGGATATGGAGGAAAATATAATATCTCCAAATACATAAAGATGTACATATATATATACATTTTTTTTTTTGGGAAAAAAATAATTTGGGCTGTTGAGAAAAAATCAATAAATTGATTAATTTTAACCTCATTTAATGATTGAGATTTGAGATGCACATACATAAAATTTTAAAATGTACCGTAACCTTACTCGAAAATGTAGTAAGGATTGTAAGGTTTAGTTTAGTAGCTCTAACAAATTTACACAGACATGGTCACCTCGGGAAAATGACTCATGCAATGCAATCTAGATGGGCTATTTTGAAAGAGAAGTGTTCAAGTACTTCAATTGTTAGATAAATATGTTCTCGTTTGATAGTATATTGAATAGAAAAATATGTGAGCAATATAGCGTGCTATAGACTACGTCACCATGAGATAAATATTATGTTTAGTTTTTTTTTTTTTTTTTTTTTTGGGACTACAAGAATTAGTAATTAGTTGAAACCTAATTTTTTTTTAAAAAAAATCATACTG
The DNA here is from genome assembly GCF_000414095.1 of Morus notabilis. NCBI lineage: Eukaryota > Viridiplantae > Streptophyta > Magnoliopsida > Rosales > Moraceae > Morus > Morus notabilis. The sequence goes on along the minus strand of NW_010361039.1, from coordinate 120,417 downwards.
CTAAATAAGATAGTATCCTGAAAATGCCCGTTGATTAGAGGGAAACATTCCATATAGAACATCTACAGAATTGCATTCAACCTTTGAGCAATGAATGTGTTTTCAAGGAAAAAAAAAAAAGACAAGCAAAAATAGAAATTACAAGTTTCTATCTACCTTTGATGGAATGAATTAAAAAAAAATGATATTTTCTTTTTGTTGGTGGCATAGTTTGGTGATGAAATAGTAGTTGTAATTGGCACAGGGTTTTGCTGACGATGAATCATGAGATCACAAAAAAGATGGCTGCAGCTATTCAATAAAAGATGTGCAAAGAACCCCAATTTTAATACCGACTCTCGCAGCATTGAGTTATCATTTTTTAATATTAGATGTAATATTTCATTATTAATTGAGATGGCAATATTCTAAAAATCTATCAATAAAAGAATAGCAACTCACAAATCATATATCCTTATTCTTTTTTTATAAAAATTTAAATTTAAACTCTTTTATTAATATTTTTTTCACGTATAAAACTCGAGTTAAGAATTTAAGTTGCGAAACAAAAAAAATACATGAGAATTAGTGTTGTTGTGTCATTCATAAAATATTGAACCACTCATTTTCCAATCTATTCAGATTCCAAATAATGATGAGGGCCCAACCGAGCAAAGTAGTGGGTAGAAAGTCTTGGCCCACCACAATAACTTCTATCAAAATGGAGTGGCCCAGAAAACCCATTTAGAACATACGATTCCTGTGGGCAGACGGACGAGCACACTTCAAAAATCTTATTCAAATATTAAAATAAAGGGGAAAAAAACTTGAAAAATGTAAAATCAAGGTGTTTACAAGCTTATCTTCCTTCAAAAAAAAAAAAAAAAAAAAAAAAAAAAAAAAAGAAGCTGTTTATCTACTAACGAAAATCTTAAAAGAATTTTGAGAAATACGAGCTTCCTATTGCTATGTGAATGTCACCGCGATTGAGCCTCGCCAGCCTAATTCTAAGCGTTATGGTGATAAAATTGAAAAATGATAAGGCGAAAAGTCTCCGCCGAAGCAACATGAGCAAACAAAGCAAAGAGAAGGCGAAAAATAGCCGTCAAAGCAACATGAGCAAAGAAAGCAAAGAGAAGGCGAAAAATAGCCGTCAAAGCAACATGAACTGGCGGGCTTCTATCGCCACTCAGGAAAGAACAGAGCAGGATAGCATTTTGCAGCAAATATTTGAATTTGAGGGCAAAAAAAGCTTGCTTCTTATATGGGTTCCAATGCATCTAGCAGAGCGAAGCAGCGTTCCGTTCTTTTCGGCGACATCCTGCTTTGGCAGCTCCAAATCATCATTATGTATCTACAACTAGTGGTCATGAACATTACTAGTTTTTGAGCTAGTAAAAAATGGATACAAATGATCATCTAAACGAGTCCAAAAATTGACATGCGAACCTGTTAGACAATAGTAGTGGTAATAGTATTGCTCATTTTAATTATCTTATTTATTTACAACTGCTTCGTCTAGAAGGCCACGATAAGATGTTTAGAATCAATCATGACTCAGCAACCAGATTACAATAGTAATTGATGCATATTGGAAAGAGGGTAAAAAAATGTCAAAGAATAAGTTGACAAAGTAGAGCAAGATTTCACTCTCTCCTCTAAGTGGTGGCCAGGGGCCACAAATTTTAGCTTGATGGTAGCTACATAAGTCAACCTCCGATATTGACATTCACAATTCGAATCCATCCACCCGCTTATCAAATGTTAAGGGATCTATGATTTTATAGGACAAAAGAAAAGTGCAAAAGTTGCAAGATAAGAATATACCTTATTTTTGACTCTATACTATTTGAAGTTTCCGTCAAGGCTAACGATGGAGAAGGAATTGTTTAAGATGATTGGTGTCCAAAAAAATCAGCACCATCCTCAACATCATCGGTTTTGATAGATCCACTTTGTGCCATAAGTATTCTGTACACTCTCTTCGAACAAACCTCACCTAATCTTCTGTCCTCACCAATTAAGCCTTCTATTGTCAAGTCCTTGAGCAGAAATTCCTTTTCATGAACCTGTCATTTTAATATAAAAACAAGTTTTGCCTCAACGGCTGAAAACGTAATTTTAAAACGAGGGTATTTAGCACATTTGGCCCCAAACCGATGACAATTGTTAAAATCTTGACCAAACCTCTTCATACACGTTACGTGACCTCGTTTGAAGGAAGAGATTGAAATTTCAAATGATGCTTGGAACATGTTTGGGCCCCGTGTAATCTCCAACATGGACAAATGGAACCCACTCCATCCCTACCTTATCCTCCACCTAGGCGCCATCATAGAAATACAACATCATGACTTACCATGACAAACATAAGGAATCCCCTCATGCCATCTTTAGACTAATAAAAGGGAATCTCATCATTCCTATCCAGACTCGTAATATAGTTGTCTTTCTTCCAGCATAATTATGAAACATTATTTACTATATGCAATAATTACTTGTATTACTTAAGTTCTAGCTCCCTCCCTCTAAATAGGGAACACTTGTAATAGCTAAGATATAATTGGTTTCCTAGGAAGGAAAATGGCCGAATTGTTAAGAGAAATAAAGAAACTCTTATTTACTTAGAACAAAAAAAGGATACAAGGAAGCTAGTAAGAAACCAACTATGTCTTTGCTATTACAAGTGCTCCCTATTTATATTGAGGGAGCTAAAACTTAAGTGCTACAAGTAATATAATAATGTTGGAAGAAAGACAACTATATTACGAGTCCAGATAAAAACGATAAGATTCCCCTTTATTATTCTAAAGATGGTTCCGTCATGTTAGTCATGATGATGTCTCTTCATGATGGTGCCTCGGTGAAGGATAAGGTAGGGGTGTCACGTGCAAGATAATGTTTCTTTCCAAATTGTATCACTCATCGATTTGAAGATACCAAAATATTTTATTAAATTCAAGGGGTAATTTACCACATTAAATGTCAAGAGGCAACTCGTCAATTCAATCAAATTTCAGGAGGACAAAACACCAAAAACCTTTTTAAAAAAAAAAGGTGCAGTAATACAATAACCCTTGGCAACTCTTTAATTGATCATTGTTCACTTGTCAAATTTAATAGTGAAGTAATCCAAACAAATAGAATATAACTCTAGTGAAGTAATCCAAACAAATGGAATGTAATTCTCATTTGATACAACACTAATGTGCATCTGTTGTGTTATATTGAAATAGAGCTGTAAATACAGGTTGCCTAGTTTTATTTTTTCTTATAGATCATTTTTTACTTTTTACCAAAGAAGAGTAGCACATTATGTCCACATGTGTAATTCTGTGAAAAACTTAAAAAGATGTACAGAAAGGTTGTATTTGCCAATAATTATAAAGTTTAGGGTTTGTTTTGCTAAGATTAAAAGAATAGGGACTAAACTGTCACATACTAAAGAGTTTAGGGGCCATTGGTGCCAATTACTCGAAAATCAATCATTCGGAAATATATATATATATATATATAATTCATAAAATTTCCTATGGTTGGTTTGGACCTCCTTTTGTCTATGTTAGCCCGGGAAGATTTATCCATTTTTCTATGTTTATTGCGCTTTTGTTGAATCAATTGGTATCAAAGCCAGGTTAAATTTATAATTTCTTAATGGAGTAATCATTATGTCAGTGTCAGAAAGAAAGGGTTCAATTTGCCATTGCTTACCGATTTACTAGGATCCATGTAAACATTCAAGAGTGATTTCATGGTGGGGTACTTCCTCCATATAGCAACCGCAAATCGTGGCTGCACCTTCGGTATAGCAACCAAAGCTTTTAACCTGGATTAAAAAATCCATAAGGAACCAAAAAAGAAAAAAAACGTCAAGACGTGGGAAAGAAGGCTTAATGAAATAGTACGAACAAAAAGATCGATTAAGTACCACAACATGTCTTTTAGATTATTGAGAGCATGGTCCAAAGATAGTCAGAAATGAGATATGACTTTAAACGTCAAACTCTTATCCCCTTGATCATTCTCCATATGTTCATAAAATACAAAGGTAAACATGGTAAAAGAATTTTAAGAACTTCCTTGGGACAGAAAAACTTGAATTTTCAAGGAGTGGAGTAATCGGAAAGTAACAGCAGAAATGTAGGCATTGTAATTTTTAGATTTGCATAATCAAAACTACTATAAAATAACGTGGGCGGGTGGGGGTGGGTATTTTCTATATTGAGGGAAATTGGAATGGAAATCCCATCGTGCTAGATGGAAAATGTGAATTTCGGGAGAGGTCGCGGATTCGATCCGAAAAAAAAAAAAAAAAAAAAAAAAAAAAAAAAAGAAGAAGAAGAAGAAGAAGCAAAAACTAAAAGCAAGCAGCGACATATATTTAAAAAAAAAAAAAAAAAAAGGACACTTTAAATGGCATCTGATTGAAATTGTAGGAAAGACATCATACTCACCACAAGTTATTTCTTATTAAATTCTTGTCAACAAAGTCCTTAGGAATAAGGGAACCATTAGCATTTACTGACAATCGTGTTAACTTCTTTCTGCAATTTAACAACAATAAGAAAATGAAAATTAGAAGAATGGCCAGCTGAGAGAGATTATACATGATGTTTACAACAATGTTGATTATGCAAAACCACTATCATCAGAATGGCAACAAGCTTTTGGAAAATCTTAACGATAGTTCAAGACAAGTTGATGAAAGAACCATATGCAATATTTTTGGCAGGAAAAGAACTAGGACCAGATAAACACGTTGTTGTTAGTACATGCTCAAAACCAAAATAATGTTCCTGAATTATTGTATTTATTTATTTTTTATTGGTCATTTCAAAAAGATACTTGTGAAGTACCTAAATTGGCAAGAGGCCAAACTGCAAGTCAAACCAACAACATGCTCAGCCAGTTCCGCCTCATCTACACACTGCCTGGAATGCACTTTAACAAAGTGAGTGGTTAATTTTGCCAGTGCCTGCAAGGAACATACATAGAAATAAATATTGGCTGTCTGAGTAATATCTATGAGAAGATAGAAATTAGATAATCATAGGCATGCTTGAGTTTTTAATTCACCTCCTCAACGGGGGGCCGCCTCCAACCACTACAATGTGTGGGGTTCTTGTACTTATCTTGTTCTCTAAGACGAATAGAAAACATGTTTTACTTAATTATTGTACTCCTTTAGCAAAATAAATAATTTAATTAATTAAATTCTTGTACTTAACAGCATCTTGAATTCTGATCTCTTACCTCTTATTGATATATGACATTAACCTATTTGTGAGAAAACACACCGTGTGAGATGGATAACGGCTTCGAACACCAAAAACATGGTCTGAAAGAGATCCATTAGTAACAAAGTCACAAAATTCTTCAGCCTCATACACAAGCAGCACATATCGAATCTCTATTGCTTCGGAAGAAAGCTGTGATAATTCAATGAATAAATATAAGCAAAGGAAAGAAAATAATCAAATTAGTGATTCAACACAAGAGAGACACAATATGTTTAGTTTGAGAAGAAAACAGGTTGAAGCTTACAATAGAGCGGTAAAGCCAATAAAAAAAAATAAACAATTAATTCCAACGAACTTATGTGACTTTTAGCACTTTTAAGTTGCTCTTTTTTTTTCTTACGTAATCCCCATCCTTTTGTCAATTTTTTTTTTCTTCTGGGTTGAGGGAGGAGTGGAAATAATACAGCTGTATTCAATGACAAAACTTTCCAAAAAGAGAAGGGGGGGGAGAGATAATATGAAGTTGTAATCTCAATTCTAAATTCCAATTTTCTTGCCCACTCGATCTTTTTTTACAGATTCAATAAACGCATTTAAAATTACCTAGTTACCAGGACGGTTTACATTTATGAAAATAATCAGCACTAGTTTTTGACACTAAAAAATTTAAGAAATAACTTGAGACCATGTCTTGTGTAATTCACACTTGTCACGGAAATGTAACGTAAACCAGATCAAAGACGTATATGACGCCCCTAATTCTCACCACACTCTACTTGTCAACCCAAGAAGATAAACTAAAATTAACCAATCATTGATCACAGTATAGGATAGCAAGTCACTAACCACGCAATGGGCAATCTTTCAATTTATCAGTTTTGTCGGAAGTTACAAATTAGTTAGGAACTTAGGATAGAGTTAAGTAGGATTTTGTTCTAGTTAAGCCATGGTGTGATCATTGCAAGAAACTGACGCACACACGTGAGACGTACTAGAAGCTACATGGAAAACCCCCCGAATTGGAGGAAAAAAGGAGAGGGCCAAGCATTTCAAGTCTCAAACGAAGATCAAGAACTGCAATCTTTGTCTAGAAAGCTTCCTTTCACAAAAGAACAAATAGACACTCTGTGCAAACTCCTTTAGTCCGCAAATATGTTTGTAAATTCCTCTCCCTCCTGTTCCCTAGCTCAAAAAGGTAATTACCTCATAGCTGCCCTTGTAAGCATCAATTCCAACTCTACTAATCCTTGGATTATAGATTCTGATGCAACAGACCACATGACAGGATCTACAAAAATGTTTGTCATATAACCCTTGTGCAGGGAATAAAAAAATTAAAATAGCTTATGTATCTCTTTCAACAATTACTAGAAAAGGTTTGGTTGCTATTTCTCCTTCCATTACTCTGCACCCTTCACGCTCCTAACCTGTCATGTAATCTCACAGTTGATCACTGACATACCATTAAAAATATTTGGGTGCACTGCATTTGTTCATATCTAAAATCATAATCGTGGAAAACTAGATCCAAAAGCCAAAAAAATGTGTTTTTGGTTACTCACCAACACAAAAAGGATACAAATATTTTGATCCTGTTTTGCAAAAAAAAATTGTCTTACAAAAAGTTGTCATCACAGAAATTGAGATGTGTGCAAAACCAAGTAAAAAATGAGCTTCGTGTCTATTTAAGGAAGAAACATTTTCAAGAAAAAGAAGGCCTCTCATTGAAGCACATCCCAGAGTCCGATCTGAGAAAAAAACCCGAACTCATTCAGATCACCAGGTAAATTTCCTTCCAAGTCTAATAATACCGGGTCTAATAAGTCACTTGAAATATTCTTATTGCTCATTGAAAAGGTGTCTGCACATGTACCAAACATCCTCTCTCCAAAATTGTCTCACGTAAAGTTTTCATCACAGAAACTGAGATGTGTTCAAAACCAAGTAAAAAAAAAGATGAGCTTCGTGTCTATTCAAGGAAAAAACATTTTCAAGAAAAAGAAGGCCTCTCATTGAAGCACATCCAAGAGGCCGACCTGAGAAAAAAACCGAACTCATTCAGATCATCAGGTAAATTTCCTTATGAGTCTAATTCCTCAGTTCTTATGAGTCACTTGAAATTCCTATTGCTCATAGAAAATGTGTCCGTACATGTACCAAATATCCTCTCTCCAAATTTGTGTCTCATGAAAAGTTGTCGTCACAAAAATTGAGATGCGTGCAAAACCAAGTAAAAAAGAATATGAGCTTCGTGTTTATTTAAGGAAGAAACATTTTCAAGAAAAAAGAAAGCCTCTCAATGAAGCACATCCAAGAGTCCGACCTGAGAAAAAAACCTAACTCATTCAGATCATCAGGTAAAATTCCTTCTGAGTCTAATATTCCCAGGTCTAATAAGTCACTTGAAATTCCTATTGCTCATAGAAAAGGTATTCGTACATGTACCAAATATCTTCTCTCCAAATGCGTTTTATGAATAGTTGTCATTACAGAAACTGAGATGCTTGCAAAACCAAGTAAAAAAGAAGGGATTATTTTCATAAATGCCCCTGAAGTATGTAAATAGTTTCAAAATGCTCCCTTATTTTTCAAAACGATTCAAAATTCCTCCTACGTCCATTTCCGTCTATAATTTTAACAGATTGCTAATATGGCATACCATTACAGGTTAATAAAAAATATTTGAAATGCAAACCTTAATTATTGATAAAAAAAACCCCAATTAGTTAATATAAAATGACACAAAAATCAAATAACATTCAAAGGCCAAGTAAAAAACACCAAAACTGTAAGTTTTGAAGGGAAAAAACTCTTCTATATATTATTCATTTAATCGGTAAAAATAGGTATAAATAGCCCTAGGAGTGTCACGGATAAAATCCTATCCACTCAATAACATCTATCCTAATAAAATTCAAATTCAAACTTATCTAAACCTAGGATAACGAATATGTTTGAAACAGATTTGTTTTATTTGACTTTAGCATATCATAATCTAAAATTTATCTTAATCAACCCTAACTAATTATCTCTTATCTTTTCGACCCTCCCCCTCAAGTTGGTGCATAGATATCAATCATGCCCAACTTGCTTATTAGAAATTCGTGCTTCGGTCTGTGGAGTCCTTTCGTTAGGATATCTGCAATTTGTTGTGTTGTCGGGACAATGGTAAGCATATGATGCCTATCTCAAGCTTCTCTTTTATAAAGTGTCGGTCTATTTCCACATGCTTCATCTTGTCATGCTGCACCGGATTGTGTGCAATGCTGATGCCAGCTTTGTTGTCGCAATAAAGCCTCATGGTTCCCAATCTCTTTAGTAAGTGACAGTTTAGTCCCTAACCTTTTCTTTTGGTGAAACGACCCCTAATCTCTTTAAACGGGTGCAATCTGGTCATTTCCGTCAAATTTTTAACAGATTTCCGCATGTGAGCATCATGTGCCTTCTTTTTTTCAATTAAAAGACAAAAATGCACTGAGGGCTTCAAAAATATATAATATCCTCCTTGTATTTTCTCTATTTTTCTTGGATAAATAAATCATCAGATATACTAATTTCTCCTAATAATAATCCAACAACAAGAAGAGAAGTTGATTTTTTCTTCTCTTGCTTTCCTTTCTTTCCTTCATCACTCAAATCCAATTCAATCTTCTTTGTTTCTTTCTTCCCAACAAAAATAAAAACAAATTTCCAAAATCCCTTGAAACCCACGAATTCTCCGCCATAGGTTTCGGCAGAGACCGCGCGAGCTCGTCCTCTAACGCGCTCCGAGATCTTCCACCGCCGGCAAAGAGAGAAGACACGGCTCTGATCGCCGACGGCAAGCACTTGTCGTCACAGCCCCCTACCTACACCTTCAAGTGCACCAGCTGGCTCACCACCCTCCCCCATCGCCGCTCTCACCCATTATCCTCGTCCACAAATGTCGCCATCTCGAAACCCTAACCGACTTCTCCAAAATTGTGTCTTTCGGCTATTTGGGATTCGCTGTCTGCGGATCCTTCGAGAGAATTCTCGGCGACGTTCTGATAATCCTCGCCCAGGCCGACTTCTGCGTCGGATGTCTAGTCTTCATCGGAAACACATGGCTGATTTGCTCAATTCCTCATAAAGCTTCTACATTTTAGGCTGTTTGCCTTTCCAATTAGGGCAAAACTCGATCAAAACCCTCACGATGCTCACATGCGGAAGAGAGAGAGATCCAAGAAGAAAATGTAAAAGTTTCTGTGGAAGCTATAATTTTCTTGGTTTCCGTGGAAGAAAGAGGGCATTTTTGTCTTTTAATTGAAAAAATAAGGCACATGATGCTCACATGCGGAAATCTGTTAAAAATTTGACATAAGTGGCCAGATTGCACCCGTTTAAAGAGATTGGGGGTCGTTTTGCCAAAAAAAAAAAAAAAGTTAGGGACCAAACTGTCACTTACTAAAGAGATTGGGGGCCATTTGTGCAAATTACCCTTGTTGTTTTAATACTGTCATTTCATTTTATGATTAATTTTAAAACTTCTCCTCGAACTATGTACCTTCTCAGATGGGTTATGTACCTTACACGTAGGATCATAGTTCGGGGGGAATTTTTGAAATTAATCCTTTATTTTATTTAATATTCAATATTATTGGTTTTTATTAGTTAAATATCTTTAATTAACTTTTAAATACTCATTTCAACTGCCACATATGCATTTTCCATCCAAATGATACACATATATGGATGAAGGGGACATCTTGAATGATTTTCTATATATCAGGGGGTGTTTTGACCTGTTTTGAAAAATCGGGGGCATTTTAAAACAAGGTACATACTTCGGGGGGTATTTATGAAAATAATCCAAAAAGAAGATGAGCTTCGTGTCTATTCAAGGATGAAACATTTTCAAGAAAAAGAAGACCTCTCATTGAAGCACAGCCAAGAGTCCGACCTGAGAAAAAAACTGAACTCATTCAAATCATCAAGTAAAATTCCTTTTGAGTAATATTCCCAGGTCTAATAAGTCACTTAAAATTCCTCTTGCTCATAGAAAAGGTGTTCGTATATGTACCAAACATCCTCTCTCCAAATTTGTTTTACGAAAAGTTGTCATCACAAAAACTGACATGTGTGCGAAACCAAGTAAAAACGAAGATGAGCTTCGTGTCTATTCAAGGAAGAAACGTTTTCAAGAAAAAGAAGGCCTCTCATTGAAGCACATCCAAGAGGCCGACCTGACAAAAAAAAAACCGAACTCATTTAGGTCATCACGTAAATTTCCCTATAAGTCTAATATCCCCAGGTCTAATGAGTCACTTGAAATTGCTATTATGCATAAAAAAAGGTGTATGTACATGTGCCAAACACCCACTCTCCAAATTTGTGTCTATGAAAAGTTGTCATCACAAAAACTGAGATGCATGCAAAACCAAGTAAAAAAGAAGATCAGCTTTGTGTCTAAGGTTCAAAAAGCGCCAGAGGCGCACGCCTTGAGGCGCTGGAAAAGCGCCTCAACTCCTATGCCTTTGAGCGGCGCCTTAGGCGATTTTTGAGGCGTCCGCCTCACTGGAATAGGGTTTCTAGGGGTTTTTTTATCCCAAAGGATGCGGGCCCAAAAGTTTTAAAAAGCCCAAAATACCCAAGCCCTTACTAACTAAGAAAAAACCCTAATAACAAAAGAACAAGACCAACTAGCTTGCACAGCTGTATCTCTCCTCCTTCTTCGCACCTCTCCTTCACGTGTTCCTCTACTGCATCAACCAGAACCAGCTACGAGTTAGAAGAAAACAAAGCAAGCCGACCCTTCAAGTGGGGTATCTAATCTCTTCTCTTAACTTGTTTTTTCATTTTGTAGTTGCAGTGCACCGTGAACCATTTTTTGGGTTCAATGTGTGGTTTTTCTTTTCTTTTTTATTTAAGTTAGGATGAGACCTCCACAAAATGCTAGCGGTGGTCGTAATGGGAAACGGGATCTGGCTTGAAAATATGGAAAAGAAGTTACATCGGAAAATGACAAAAGGACTTATGTTTACGTCCAATGTGTGTTTTGCAATCAAATTATTAAAGGAGGTGTTAAGAGAATGAAAGAGTACCTTGCTTGCACTCATAAGAATGTAAAGCATTGTCCTAAGGTTCCTGATGATGTGAAGAAAGAAATTAATGACTCTATGAACAAGTGGGCTGCTAAAAAACAGTCAGCGCATCAGAATTTTGAAGAAATTGTGGATGTTGGCTCTTATTTTGGTGATGGATTTGTCGACTCTTGTCAGCCGCCGTAAGTGGTTAGTGATAGAGGAGTTAAAAGGTCCCATGGACAGATTTTTGAACAATGTGGATGATAAGAAGCAAACCAAATACCTTCCCTTAGAAGAACATCAAGTGAGAAAGAGACTCGTTCTCGAGTATGTCTCGACATTGGTAGGTTCTTTTATGAAAATGCACTTGCTTTCAATATTGCTAGGAGCCCCTCCCTCCTATTTTAATGTGTAGATCAATTGGCAACTATGTTAGAGGTCTTGTACCCCCAAGAATGGATGAGCTTAGAATATGGATTTTGAAGGAGGAAGTACTTACCACTTAAAAATTTGTGGAGGAGGTTAAAATGACTTGGAAACAAACAAGAGTTTCTATTTTATCTTATGGCTGGTCGGATGCTAGAAATCGAGGTTTGATCAACTTTTTAGTCAACAATCCTCATGGAACTATTTGTTTGAGATCTGTTGATGCCTTTGATAAAAAGAAAGATGCAAATCTGTTGTTTGAGATACTTGACAAGATTGTTGAAGAAGTTGGGGAAGATCTTGTTGTTCAAGTTGTGACTGACAACACAAGTGCTTATAAGGTTGGAGTCAAACTAATGGAGAAAAGAAAACACTTATTTTGGACTCCTTGTGATGCTCATTGCATTGATTTGATCCTTGAGAAACTGGGAGAATTACCACAACATAAAAGGGCTTTGGTGAAAGCGGAAAAAATAAGCAATCATAGACGTTGTCAATGATGAGAAAGTTCACCAAAAGGGATCGTGTTCGACCTACTACAACAAGATTTGCTACTGCCTATCTGACTTTGGAGTGCATCTATAGACTTTGGAGTGCATCTATGTTTGTATCAGAGGAATGGAACAAAAGTTCATATGCAAAGAAACCGGATGGGAAAGAAGTGAAAAAGATAGTCATGAAGGATAATCAGTTTTGGGCTGTTGTTGGCTATGTTCTTAAGTCTACACAACCCATAGTGAAGGTGTTGAGATTAGTCGACTCTGAAAAGACGTCCGCCATGGGATTTATATATAGGACTATGGACAAGGAAAAAGAGGAAATTGCTAAAAACTTGGGAGGTGAAGAGAAAGACTACAAAGTGATTTGGGAGATCATTGATGGAAAGTGGGATGTTCAATTACATCAACATTTACATGCCGCAACATACTACTTGAATCCATGGATTTGATACTCCGATAATCCTTCCAACCATCCTGAGATCAAGCTTGGTTTGTACTATAGCATGAATAGGATGTTTAAATTGGCTGACAGTCAAGAATTTGTGGACAATGAGAGATTTAAATTGGTTGATGCTTCTCTTAGTAGTAACGATGATTGATGAGTTGGGAGATTAGGCTTTTAGAAGTGCATTATGAAGCTTATGATATTAGGATTTGATAAATATTTAGTCTTTTTTACGCTTCTAGTAGTGAAATATACTTCTCTTTATGTGGATGTTTTGTTAAATTTCTTGTTTTTAATGATTATTAAGTATGAATTTAGTTTTTGTTACTATTATTTAAAAAAAAATAGGCATTTTTTGAGGTTTACGCATCAAAGCGCCTTGAGACTCGATTAGGCCTTTTAAAACCTTATTCATGTCTATTTAAGGAAGAAACATTTTCAAGAAAAAGAAGTCTGACTTGAGAAAAAACCGAACTCGTTCAGATCATTAGGTAAATTTCCTTTTGAGTCTGATATCCCCAGGTCTAATTGGTCACTTGAAATTCCTATTGCTCATAGAAAAGGTGTTCGTACATGTACCAAACATCCTCTCTCCAAATTTGTGTCTTATGAAAAGTTGTCATCACCGTTTCATGCTTTTATCTCACAGCTTTCTAGTATAGAAATTCCTAGGAATGTGCAAGATGCTCTAAATGTTGCAGAGTGGAGAGAAGCTATCTTTTAAGAGATGAAGGCTCTTGACAAGAATGAGACTTGGGATGTGGTGGATCTACCAGAAGGAAAGAAAAAAAAAACTTTGGGATATAAATGTGTATTCACTATTAAGTATAATTCAGATGGGAGCCTAGAGAGATATAAAGCACGGTTGGTAGCAAAGGGGTTTACTCAAACCTATGGTGTGGACTACTCAAAACATTTGCACCTGTGGCCAAACTCAACACAAAGAGAGTACTTCTTTTGATTGCTGCAAACTTGGACTAGCCCCTACAACAATTAGATGTCAAAAACGCATTTCTAAATGGAGACCTTGAAGAGGAAGTGTACATGGACGCTCCACCAGGCTTTGAGAAAATATATGGTTCGACGGTCTGCAAACTAAAAAAATCCTTATATGGTCTCAAACAATCACCCAAAACTTGGTTTGAGAAGTTTACTCAGTTAGTAAAGAAGCAAGGATACACTCAAGGCGAATCAGATCATACTTTATTTGTGAAGTTCTCATCAACAGGCAAAGTTGCAATTTTGCTTGTCTATGTAGACGACATCATACTCATCGGAGACGACATTGCGGAAATGGAGAGAATGAAGAAAGGCTTAACTACAAAATGCAAGATTACGTATTGGGGTCACTATGGTATTTTCTTGGAATGGAGGTTTCCTAGTCAAAGAAAGGAATTATGGTTTCCCAGAGAAAGTATATACTTGATCTCTTGAAAGATACAGGTATGAGTCGCTGTAGACCATCTGAAACACCAATGGAGCTAAATCTAAAGCTTAGAAATAGTGACAGGAAAGATCCAGTTGACACAACTAGATAACAGAAGTTAGTTGGGAAGCTAATCTATTTATCCCACACTTGACCAGACATAGGCTATGCAGTTAGTGTGGTAAGTCAATTTGTGCACTCGACATATGAGGAGCACATGGAAGTTGTATGCATCTAAGATATCTAAAGAGCACTCTTGGGAAAGGCTTGTTTTTCGAAAAGAATGAGCAACAGAGAGTTGAAGTTTATAGAGATGCCTGATTGGGTCGGATCCATCACCGACAGGAGATCCACCACTGGCTACTACACATTTGTTTAAGGAAATCTGGTTACTTGGAGAAGCAAAAAACAAAACATGGTGGCAAGGAGTAACGCGGAGGCAGAGTTTCGAGTAATGTCACATGGAATCTGCAAGATACTATGGCCAAGACGAGTTCTAGAAGAGTTTTGAAGACCAATTGAAGGACCAATGAAGTTATACTACGACAACAAGGCCGCAATTAGTATTGCAAATAATCCGGTACAACATGATAGAACGAAGCACATGGAGATAAACAGACACTTCATAAAACAAAAGTTAGAAGGAGGCGAGATTTGCATGTCGTTTGTCCCTACAACACAACAAATTGCTGGCATCCTAACTAAAGGGCTCCTAAGACAGAATTACGTGTTTTTGATAAGCAAGTTAGGCATGACAAATATCAATGCGCCAACTTGAGAGGGAGTGTCGAAAGTTAGAAATTAGTTAGGAACTTAGGATTCTGTTTCAAATAGGATTCTGTTTTGTTTAAAATTAAATAGGATTCTTTTTTCTCAAACTCAAATAATAAAATCTAAATATAGGATTCCTATTAGATATTCAGATATGGTAGGTTAGATATCATTAGATTTTCAAATCTGAGAGTTGAGATATTTGTGGCAGAATCTCTTCTCCCACTGCTCTATTTATTTGTATTCGTTCCGAAGTTATATTTCAATAAAAAAGAGAAGAAACATTTTCTTCCTTTCACGATTATAGGTTCTATCCTTTTAATATAGTGAAATTAACCAGGTGTTGTAATCTTTCAAGGAGAAAACATCAACATTTAGTTAGGTTGAAAGATGTGACAAATCATGTTTAAACAAGATTTGGCACTCAAGAACACGCGCTGATTATTGTCATAGCTCACAAAAATGAATCATCTAACTACATATTTTCATCACAGTAACACTCCAATTTGTTGGTTAATTATCCTTATAAGTAAATCAGAATTGACCTCTCCTAGCACAAAATAGAAAACAAATTATCCACATAAAAGCAAGCATACAAGTTTTAACAGCAAATTAGAATCTGTTAAAAAATTTTAATTTTCTCAAATGAATAAGAATTTGTAAAATCATTAATCACAAAGGATGCTGCCAATAAGCAATAACCACAACCTACTAGTAGTTTGGTGCATTTACGATACAAGAATTTCTAGAAGACTTGGATACGGAGTTCACTATAAATTACCTCAGATATATGTTCCGGATATTTCATGGTCCACAGAATTGTTTTTTCAATTGGGTTCGAAGTTATGCGGTATTTAAGCCCCTTTTCTGAAAACCTTGTTAACAGATTTCCTAAAATATATGGTAAAACAACTTCTCACCAAATGAAGGGATATGAACATAAAGACATGCTAAAATGCAGAATGAACATCTGAAGAAGAAAACTGAAGATTGGAAAAGACCCCACCTCCAACTGACCCTATTTCAATTACTTTTGCATCAATCTCTGCCACTATGGATTGTATAGCGAACTTCCCATTTTCCCACTTTTTCTTTTCTTTCTCTATTTTTTTCAATTCCGCAACTTCAGCTTTGAGAGCTTCTTTTTGAAGCTTTTCTTGCTGCATCATGGATATCAATAAGCTATTATTCATTAATAAGACACGCACCATAACAGTCAAACTATCAGGAAGAACTTACAAGCTTCCTTAATTTTTTCTCTTCTTTTAACCGAAAGCTTTCCTCCTCTGTCATCTTCTTTCTTCTTGTTGCTTCAGTTGTACTATTTTTCTTCTCAGTACTAGCATTTGTTGTTTTCTTTTGCGAAATTTCCTGCGTTCGATCCACGCCAATATTTTCTTTTCCAAGACTCTCACTTGCCTGAAAATCGTCATCACACTGATTAGAACATGAAATATACACTTGATCATTGTGTAAAAACGTAAAATATAAAGAAATGCATAGTCTATGATGGCTTCTAAAGATTCCAAGTATATTAAACACACATAAAAGGATAACATAAATCCTAGAAGGAAATTATAATTTTGATTATCAAAAGTAAGAAGGAGATGATTATTAACCACTTATATGCATACTAGATCCCCTCATTCTCTTTTTATATGCATACTAGATCCCCCCACTCTCTTTGCACACCGAAAGTCCAAACTTTAGCAACCAATTATGGGTTCCTACTTCCTCCATATGACTAGCAACCAGTAACTTCCAACTCCCTAAGGCATCTTTGCTTAGAGGGTTACCACAAAATACAGTATAGCTTTACTTCACCAGCAAGAATAAATAAGAATAAGTCATACTTATTAGCCCCTAATTTGCAAAAGAAAAAATATTTTGAAACAGGTAAAATATATAGACTAGAACAGCAGCAAAAAAGAAAAAGAAGATCATTACATGATGCATCAAGATAAAGTACCTGAGGAATACCATCCTGCAAACAGGTCGGACCCAAGAAACTGTCTTCAGACATATGTGTTGCATTAACATGACCTAAAACACATGTTACATATGTTTCAATTAGTACAACAGGGCAAAAAAAAAAAAAGATTCAACATGGTAGAGACAATCACTTTAGCATTTTCTTTCCTTCTTTATTTTTTTTTTTCAAATAAGAAAAGTTGCGTTTATCAATAGAATGTTCAATTACAATTTCTTTAGCATTTTCAACAAGCTGTACCCGAGAAATTAAAGAATCCATTGTCTAGATACAGATGCAACATGAACGTACCAAAAGTAGATGTCGACTCGACACATTTAGTACTCCAGTCTAAGACATTCATCACATCAAAATCAGAATCCATAGTTTCATTGTCCACCGGATTTCCTCTTTCTGATCCACCTTCAGACTCATTATCAGACTCCAAACATATGAATCGATTGATGCCTGAATCTAAAAGCACCAAGGCCAATGCAATCTGATTAGAGCTAAGATTCAGATCAATTACCAACATGTCTTGTAAAAAATACATGGAACTGTAAAGCATATTTCACAAAATAGAAATAAAAAGCTAATGCTAAAATTATGATCACGGTCCCACAATCATAAGAGACCCACAACTGAAAACCTAAGCTAGTGCCTGAATCTAGAAACAACAGGAGAAAAACTTCTAATAACAGCAATCCGAATTAATGCCTGAATCTGAATCTGAAAGACAGCAAAAACATGCAATCCAAATTAATACTAAGATACAAAAACAACAAAATTCCTTACTTTAAAAAATAAACCACACATTGAGCAGAAAAAGGAAAAACGAAAAATATTGTTTAGACTCACATTTCAAAAAGGAGTCAATTTCCAGAAGCAAATTAACACGAAACAACGCAATTGAAATACATCAACAATCCGTAACAGAGACATTCACACAAACATAGAAACGCATATGAAATTGATTGGAAAAACTGACCCGAGAACTTGTGGTCAGAATTGAATTTCGTCGAGCACTTGACGATGACGAGGTCGGACATCGGCGTCTCGGGGACGAACGTCGGGATGGAGGTGGGGACCGGCTTCCTCGGGGTGGGGTCGCCGTCGAGGAGAACCACCATAGGGATGGGGTTAGGATTAGGGTTAGGGTTCGGTTCCGGCGAGGTGCGACGTTTCTTGGATTGAAACGGCGTTTCTTCCTCGTCGGAGAGGAGGATTGGATCGGACATTGTGCGGAGAGGAGAGAAGAGGAGAGGGAAAATACAAATTTTGATTTTGGTTTGAAAATGAGCGGCTAGATGAAGAAATATGAATGTTGTCGTCTAGTGGTTGCAGAGAAATGAGAAAAAATGGGTTTACGAATATGAATGTTATCGTGGTTTAGTAAATTACTTTATGGTCTCGTTCATTTTGCTGATTTGAGTTTAGAATTCGAGTTTTATTACAATAAAAAATTCTTATAAACAGTCACATATAATCTTTTTACTACAGTAAAAAGCTTTCACATAAAATCACATCTCAACTCAAATTAAAAACTCGAATCAGCGAACTGAACAGGAATTTTTAATTTTGATAAATTACCTCTTAAATTTGTAAATTTATTATAATTTGTCCTATTTAACTAAATTTGTTCAAATTTTTTATTAAATTTAAGATATTAAAAGTTTAGATATTGAAATATTTGTGTTACATTTTAATTGGAATGTTAAAATTTTTTACCGAACCTGCTTTTTTGACACTAATTTAATCAATTGTCATCAAAATGGACAAATTGTAATAAATTTACAAGTTCAAATGGCAACTTATCAAAATTAAAAGTTTAAGGGACAATTGTTAAATCACGACAAGTTCGGGGGGTAATTGTGCCAAAAACCCTAAAATTTTTAGTCGTTAGGTCCTTCATTCCGCGATTTTAGTTTTCTCTCAACCTTAGTTGTTTTTTTTTCTTTTTGAGATTTATAGCATATCATGAAAAAAAAAATAAACTGCCAGTATTTTTTTATTTTTAACCATCAAATATTAATTAAAAACTATTTTTTTTAAATCAAAAACTATCTATTATATACATTTTTTTGGCTCTAAATACTTACTAAATAACTGCTAGTATTCGGGGGGTAATTGTGCCAAAAACTCTAAATTTTTTAGTCGTTAGATCCCTCATTCGCTTCCTTCACGTGATTTTAGTTTTCTCTCAACCTTAGTTGTTTTTTTTTTTCTTTTTGAGATTTATAGCATGTCATGAAAAAAATAAACTGCTAGTATTTTTTATTTTTAACCATTAAATATTAATTAAAAACTATTTTTAAAAAAAAATTAAAAACTATCTATTATATACATTTTTTTGGCTCTAAATACTCACTAAAGAACTATAATTTTTGTTTCTCTTCTTTTACTAACTAAAAAAATTAAAGTGAAAATTCCGTCAAACGAATCCATTCATTAATAAAAAAGCCAACCAACCACTCACAACAAGAAAGCACCCAAACAAACAAAACAAGTGAAAATCACAACTTAAACTTTTTTATGTGAGAGGAAATATTGTAGGAAAAAATTAAATTTAAATTTTTTTAAAAAATATATCGTAATAAAAAAATTTACGTTGTAATTTGAGTTGTAAGGGACCAAAAAAGGCTCCCCACTCACAATAAAATGAGAAAAGTCCAGCGACTTAGGGCTTGTTATTTTGAGTGAAAAACTCAAAAAAATACAACTCGAGTTATAATTTTATACGAGTTTATGTTCTTTTAAGTTTAAACTCGAGTTCAAACTCGAGTTTAGGACTAAGACTCAATTTCAAGTTTCCCCTTCAACTCGAGTTCAGAAACTCGAACTCAAATTAATAAACAGTATTTTTTTAATTCTTAAAAATGCTATAATTTTTTCGTTTTAATTCTGATTGAGATGATTTTTTTTCTATGCGTTGACAACGAAAATACGAATAAACCCCGACCCGTATATCATATTAAAACTTTTCATCAGCATTGAGTTTTTATTAAAATACTATATAAATACAAATTCAAGTTTTGATTCACTCAAACATAAACTCAAAAAGATTTTTATCTCAAACCATAACTCAAGTATACACAACCAAACACAAACTCAAGTTACAAGTTCAACTCAAGTTATAACTCAAATTCAACTCAAGAATTATATTAAAGTTAAACTCCAAAAGAACAAGCTCTTAACTTATGTACTATGATATTGCCATTCCTCCTAGTCCAGAAGAACAAAGCATGATTGCAAATCCTGCACTAACATAAGAACTTCTTCTAGTCTTTTATGCTATGTTTGGTATGAGATAAAGGAGGAAGAAAGAAAACGGGTGGAGATATTATTATGTGGAAAATGATAAATTAAGTTATTTGGTAAGAAGGAAGAGAAAATGAAAAGAAAAATAGGGTGGATAAAATTTATTGTGGGGCTTATAAGTTTTTATCTTTCCAACATTAGGTGGAAAATAGAAAACTTAAAATTCACCCATTGACCACTAAAACAACTTTTTACCCTCATTTTAAAACTAAAATAATATTAAATAATTGATAAAATAGTTACTTGCTACATATTTTTTTTCTTCCATCATACTAAATAATATAAAGAAAAATCAACTTTTTTCTTTTTTTTCTAATTTTTTTATTATTTTCTTTCTATTCTCTTTTCTTTCTCACTTACCAAACCGAGTTTTACTTCATTGGCAATTTATCCCTTAAAATAATATTTGGAACTCAAACTTTCAAATTTGGTAAATGAAATTCCAAAACTAATTTGTTGTATTGTAGTTCAATAGTTAAGGAAGTCTATTAGTAAAATAAATATCCACAAATATTTTTGTACAAATACATGCGAAACCTTTTGTTGGTTGACAAATTAGACTTTTAGATTATTAATTTTCATATTTCATACTCTGATTTATGCCCATTAATTCAATTGCATTGCTAATTACTATCCAATTTAAGATCACAAATACTAAATTAAAATAGTAAATTGCACAGTTACACCTTAAGCTATCCGTTTTTTACATAATCGATCTCGAACTTTTAATTTTAGTAAACTACACCATAAATTTTAAAATCAATAATAATTGAAGTCCAATAGCTAATGGCGTTATAAAATTAATAGTTCTGGACATGAGATTTGCATGTGATATAATTTGAAAAATGACAATTCTTATCTTTCACGTGCATATCTCGTATATTAAACCATCAATTTAATAAAAAAAATAAAAACATGTCATGCTATACACCAACTAGGCAACCATGCAACTAACCACCACTATCACTATGGTGAGAGCCATGCTTTGAAAGAGTGGGGCACGTGATGGACCATGGGCTACCATGCCCTAGGTCACGTGACCAAACAGAGCAATCTTATTTGCACCACTTTATGTCCAATTGATGTTGGGTTTGAGGTTAGGGGATTTAATTTATACACATATGGACATGAGAAGCTTCCCTTTCATGTTGGGTGTGGATGGACGTGGCTCATGTGGCCCATGTCTCTCTCTCCAACCGGAGGCCGGTCGGGCGTGGTCTTTATACATGAGAAAAAGAAATCAACCTTATTGTTTTCTCATATGGATTCCCTTTGTCATTTCATGTGTTTGTCTCACTTTGACATTGCCAAGTTACCAAACCATGTGATTTAAAGTGGCAAAACTAATTATTTGGGCAAATCTTCAACATTGGAATGGTTCTCTATAGAGTTTCATACATGGCAGTTTTGGGTTGCGCCAAGGGGAAAACATTGAGAATTAAATTAATATATTTAAAATGACATTTTTGACATTTCTAATAGACACATGCGCACACACGCATCCAACCACTTGATTTGAGTTAGGAGACGTTTGGTAAGAGGATTCATATCATGATTTGAATCATGGTTTATGGTTCGTTATAGTATTTTCTCTCATAAAAAATACACGTAAATAAAAAATGATTCTAATTTCATGATTATAATCCATGAACTAAACGTCTCCTTAGACTTTAATGGAATTTTATTTGTAAGTTTAAATTAATAATATACTGTGCTTTTATTGCAATTTTTTTAGTTCTAGTGTTTTACCTGAAGACCTGAATTAGCATAATATAATTTTTTTTTTTTAAAAAAAAACAGGGTTTGTCCTTTTAGGACCGTTTTTGAAAACGATTCATAAGAAGGTTCCAAAAGGGCCATCATAATCAGTTGTTAATTTTTTGTCTAGTTAATTGTATCTTTCTTTCTTTTAGTTTATTTATCTTCTCGTTTTTTTTTTTTTTTAAATTTCGTATTAGAAATATAGAACTTTGCGTTTTGGAAGCTTTTGCTTTCCGTATCAAGAGATGGGCATATATATATACACCCTTGTGAACATCTCCACCTTTTAAATTGTTAAAGAAAAATATTTAGGGTGCGTTTGATTACAGTAATAAAATGATAATGAAAATGAGAATGGTAATGGAAATGAAATGAAAAAGAAAGTTAATTCATTTATTTAGTTGTAATTTTAAAAATTTTCTAGAATGGAACATGAATATTTCATGTTAGACAAACTTACCCTTATACTATATATAACACTAATATTTTATCTATCAATATAATATATAATAAAAAATATTATAATATAATTAAAAATTACAACTATATTATATTATACTATAATATAATATATAATAAAAAATATTATAATATAATTAAAAATTACAACTATATTATATTATACTATAATATAATATATAATAAAAAATATTATAATATAATTAAAAATTACAACTATATTATATTATACTATAATATAATATATAATAAAAAATATTATAATATAATTAAAAATTACAACTATATTATATTATACTATAATATAATATATAATAAAAAATATTATAATATAATTAAAAATTACAACTATATTATATTATACTATAATATAATATATAATAAAAAATATTATAATATAATTAAAAATTACAACTATATTATATTATACTATAATATAATATATAATAAAAAATATTATAATATAATTAAAAATTACAACTATATTATATTATACTATAATATAATATATAATAAAAAATATTATAATATAATTAAAAATTACAACTATATTATATTATACTATAATATAATATATAATAAAAAATATTATAATATAATTAAAAATTACAACTATATTATATTATACTATAATATAATATATAATAAAAAATATTATAATATAATTAAAAATTACAACTATATTATATTATACTATAATATAATATATAATAAAAAATATTATAATATAATTAAAAATTACAACTATATTATATTATACTATAATATAATATATAATAAAAAATATTATAATATAATTAAAAATTACAACTATATTATATTATATTATAAGATATAACTACTATATAATATATTTTAATTATATTATAATATTGAAAGGTAATTATGAAAAAAAAATAAAAATAAAAACTTAGAATGGTCATTCTTCCTATATGAGGAAGGAATGATGATTCATCCAAAATGGGTGAATGTCCATTCCTTTTGAATGATCATTCTTTTCTTATAAATCCAACCAAACATCAAACTAGAATTCCATTTTATTCTATTCTATTTCTTTCCACCCAACCAAACACACCCTCAAGATTTTAGGAATGATAGATCATTGACTTTTGTATATATTATTACTATGATATTTTCTTTGTAATATAGGATAGTATAGAAAACTTACCATGTACTGAACAGATATTTAAGCTCTGACTAATTTATATTACTTGTATAAATATATTCCTTACAGCTTAATGGAAAAATAATTTTTTTAGTGCAAACCAACTTAATATAGTATCAGAGCGGGATGTCCTGAGTTCAAATCTCATTATTATACTCTTTATCATTATTTAAATTGTTATCATGTGTTAGGTCTTTAATATATTTCAGGCTTGTTATCAAATATTCACGTGTTGTGTTTTTTAAATAATTTACCCATGCGATTGTTCATTGTTCAGCTTACACGTAAAGAGAGTATTAAAATATAAAATTATTGTTGACACACATTCTTTTGAATTAATTGATAAACTAATATGAGGTCCACTTTCACTAGTTGTTTGTAGAGGTACCAAAAAAAAAATAAGGTCACTTGCAGTTGCATCGGCCAATAGGGGACCAAATTATAGTACTCCACAAAATAGCGCAAATAAATTTTAATGATTCTGGAAGAAGATTTTATTCTAGTTTATTGTTATATTATGTATATGTGTGTGTAATATTATATCACACATCATACTTGTAAGTATATATTGTAGGATCAATCTTTTTAATAAGGATCGAAAACACCCGAAAATCATTTTGCATTTCTTTTTGGGATACTTTTGTGGCAGGGCTTGAAAAATAACTGCTGATATGTCTTCATTTTATACATCATATTTATATTAGAAATTATATGTTCTATTTTTTTTATATGATTCTGATCAGATTGAAAAGTAAAAAATTTGCATTATGGGTAAGAAACCGTATAGTAAAAAACCCTTCTTTTTGTAAGTTTTCATTACTGAAATTTGTCAGAATTAAGCTACTATAGGTTGAATATTGCTGCAAATCATAGACATATATCAAGACAAGTGTGCTAGTTAGTACCTACTACAAACCTACACCAGAGTGCTTCCCAACTCACCCAAGTGACATTGAAACACTTTTTAAGTCTGTTTAGTTCGTTGATTAAACTGTAGTAAAAATATTAGATGTGACTGATTATGAGAGATTTTTATTATAGTAAAACTCAAATCAGTAAAATTAACATGTCTTTGAGTTCATATATCACTTCAAGTACAAGATAGTTAATTAATCAATGTGGGGATAGGACAAAGAACTTGAGTTCGGTTTATTGTCGAGGAAAAAAAAAAAGTTATTGTACCCTTTTGGAAATACAATGGCCAATAAAAATGATTAAGTCAAATAATTTTTAATTTTTTTTTAAAAAAAAATTACGATATTGACACAACAAATGTCAAATATAAAGTAGTAATCTATGGAAGTAGGTAAGAACTGGTTATTAGAGTATCTATCATTATACATTATTCACTAGAGGTCCTAAAATGAAAGATGAATAATAAAAATATTCATATCCAAGTGCTAATAACTCCAATCCATCACCTTCAAATAATTTGAAAAGTTCTTGGGGATGACTTTGGATACCAGCCATCAACTCATGATATTAAATAATAAAATTAAAAAAAAAAAAAGAGAAAAGAGAAAAAAAGCAAATCAAGATTTTATTTCAAGATGAAAATAATCTGTATACGTGTTTGTCATGGAAAAGAAGTTCCAACATCAAATCCTTTTTAGTTGCTCAATCTCTCTTACTCCTACTTAATCTGATACATTCTTTGCATCAATGTCTGTCTCAAGCATGTTTATTGTCTGTGCAGAAATGAGGGGAGACAAAAGGCAGGCCCACCTAGAAGATGATCACCACCGGTCCAGGCCCATGTGATTTTCGTACGTAGCATTGCCCATCACCACTCAATCTGACAATGATTGTAGGCCCACTGGTGTTTCCCTACATTCATTAATGCTTTGTTTCTTACATGATTAAATATCAAATATGAAAATAATTATTATAACAATAACTAGTTGATTCGGTAACAAATTTTTATGATAAGACAAAAAAGTTGATTGTGATAACAATTTCCTAGGTCTTAAATAAATTTTCTCCATTTTTGCTTGTTGCATTGTTATATATGAACAACTAATTGCCTGCCCTGTATGCTAAAATGGCTCTTCCTCTTTTTTTTTTTTTTTTTTTTTTTTTTAATAGACACTGTCCATTTTGTTCTATTTTTCTATCTAATTTTGTATTGCATTGTTGTTTGCTTAATGCTTTATAATAGACTTTTTCTTTAAAAGGGTCAATGTTTATTTCTTATTGCTCTTGGTCAGTAGGCTCCAAAGATTTGGCCTTCCTGAAGATGCTCCTTGGTGATGCCTTTTTACTTGAAACGCTCTGTATAGAGTAAGGCGCTCTTCTTCTTCTTTTTTTCTTTTTTTTTTTAAAGGCTTTTTCTCTGGTCCCTTACCATTTTAATGGGAGAAATTTCTCTCTTCGTAAAAGGTTAAAAGAATTATTATAACCGGTTAACGTAATTCTTTTGTATTAAGTCGTAACAGTTACTATTTTAAAAATTAAAAGTCATTTTTAAGCGTATGACAAATAAAACACTGTCATATACTGCTCTAAACAAATGTCATGCATCACTCTGGATGTGCCTATAAAAAAAACATGACAGATATAATTCTTAACGACAATATTATTCAAGTTTAAAACGACAGTCGATTACGATGGCATGACTGATATTAACAGTAAAAACGATTGTCGTTTATTGATGTGCCTTTTAATATTTTGTATATAATTATTCATGATAGGTGTACATAACAATCATTTATTGCTATATGTTTAAAAACGACTTATGACTTTCAAAATAGTAACTGTTACGACTCAATATAAGAGAATTACGTTAGGCTTTCAGCCGGTTACGATTGACACGTAGGCTCATTATGATGGCACATGGAAGACTTGTCCCCCATTTTCAAACTAGGGGCTATAGACAACTCCTTTTTTTTTAATAAAAAAGGAATTTATAGTGTTTTCACACACCAACTTAACCACACTTCCAAAATCTATTAGGACCATAAGAAGAACGAAAGGGTGCCATGCTATACTCTCGTCAATAATTCTCAAAGGTACGCTTGTCAAATACACATTCTCATTGTTGAATGGATTTTTTGGAGCAGATAAAAATGTAATAAGTTTTTTAGCGACTCGAGCGTACGCTAGGGAAACCACCCTAGTGTACGCTAGGGTAACTACTTGAGCGTGCGCTATGATAACTACCGGAGCATACGAAAGAAGTTGGAAGGCCAAGAGTTATCAAGCATCAATGTCAAGTAACGGTTGACGATTAAAGGTATTCAATGACTTAAGCTTAATTCGTTTATTAATAGTCTGTAACACCCAAAAACGTGGACAACCTTATTGTAATAAGAGAAAATTAACTCTCGAATTAATTGAAGGAATTAAATCTCAAATCTCCAATGTACTATAAATTCTCTCGGTTTGAGAAGAAAAGATATACAGTCATTCTTGAATACAATTGCCCTGTGATTGTCTTCACTTTGTTCTTGCTATTTTTCTGAGGTTCTTTGTGTTCTTCTAATTTCTTTAGATAATTTGCTTGTTCAATCCGAATTATTAATATAAGGACATTGGATAAGCGTCGGACGGAATTTTGCTCCAATACTCATCATTTAGAGAGCATTAATTGTGAACAAAAAGAATCGAACCTCTAACGGACGGAAGAGAGAGCCATAGAATGATCTTCCATTGCTATTATACCACCACCACCACCGGCGGTTAAGAGAGAGCCATAGAATGATCTTCCATTGCTATTATACCACCACCACCACCACCGGCGGTTATAGAGAGTAAAGGCTCTTATCCTTGAAAGAAAAGTTAACAAAAGCAATTGTATATAAATAGGATGGTGTAGAGTGTGGGATAGAAATGAACATCTTTTCCACTCTCAAACTCAAGTCCAAAAAGTAAATGGGAAAAGGTTTTTTTGGATATACAACTTAGCTAGGGACAAAAAAATAGACACCCCCCATCTGGCAGATGACATTCAAAGGGAACTGATTTAAGGCTCTTTTGGTATCACTAAGAATTCTATTCTCTGAGCTCCATGCTATCTATGACAGCAGGGGACAGTGATGTTGACCCCATAAATCAAATTAGTCTGCTAAAATTACAAGCATTCCAGTCCCTCACTGTCAATGTTGCACCACAATATGTCCTAGTATCTAGACAGCAATTTGTACTGTAGTACTACTATTCCACTTCTATATATAATTGAGTAGCTATGGTGAAGTTGATATGCAAAGAAGGAGAATTGGAATCACTCTAAATTAAAGAAAAGATCTTCAGATGGCTATGCTTCCATGCAAGCGCCTTTTCGTTGCGACTCTCGTGTTGTTTTTGTTCATTTCTGTCACAGCCAGAGGTAAGATTTTCTTCTAGAATTTAGGCACACTCAACTTCTACATCATCATTTTCGGATGTTGAAGTTCGACACTAAAATTTATTTCTCGGGTTCTTTTTCATATTGGCAGCAAGGATTTTGCAAGAAGTCAGTGATGTAGCTAAGAAGGGCAATGAAGGCACCAGTGAGGTGGCTAAAAAGAGCAATGGCGATGAGTTTGTGCCGAACGAAGATGGGGAGCTCGACGGAGATGAATTAGCATCGATGGACTACTCCCCCGCGGGAAAGACTCCTCCAATACATAACTAAAGGTCCAAGAATTTTGTTGAGAAGATTTTCTCTTTTATATTTTTCAACTTCTATAGCTTGAGTGAGTGTATACAAGGTTTGGTTCATAGGAGGAAAAGATTTAGATTCAAGAAAAGACAATGGTAAGTGTAAATTAGGGAAAGAAATGTTGTACTATGGTCCATTTGTGGATGTTTTGTAGAGTAATGTGGATCAAGAAAAGGCTTGCAAGGCATGAGAAAGACACTTTTGACTGTAATGTGGAATAGAAATGAAATACTCTTATATTATAGTCTCTTCCAAGTTTTCAACTGAATTTCTGATTGTTTTAACTAAACATCCATTTTCTGAGTTCATTGGTTGACTAGAACAATAACAAGATGAAATCTTTGTGTGAAGAGCAAAGATAAGCAAGAGGTGGAATGTTCAGCAAATTCTTTTCCAACATGTCTTGAGAGCTTGTTCGGTAGAAGGGAAAAGTGGAATGAGGGATCGGAGTGTTTGACATGAGAGAAACGAGCCGGAAAATAGATTTGGTGAGGAATTTCAAATCATTCAAGAACCCCACTTTTAATTTCTCCCAACCTGCAAGGATTGAAGAATGGAATCCACACTAAACACAATAAAAGAAATATTCTACTTTTTCTCAGCTATAATATATGTATTTCTTTCCACCTATTTTCTCTCTTACCAAATAATTGCCAGTTTTGGTTCATTTAAGTTCTCCAAAAACTTTGGATGAAAACTATGACATACCAAATTTTAGCCAATAAAAGATAGAAAGAAACGATTTCGGCCATTGGAAAAAGGAAAAAAAAAAATTTGGCAATTTTTCTTTTTTTTTTTGGCATCGTCCTATGGGAAGATCATAGCTAGAGCTAGCTAAAGTACCACATGGAAACATTCATTGCGCTTAGGAACTAACCATTTCCCTTCCCTGATAAACTCTATTTGGTTGACAAAAACATTTATCATGGAATTTCTTCATCTTGCTGCCTTTGAAAAGTGCTTTGTGATGTATTATGAACTAACTAAAATCCTTTCCTTAGATCAGAAAATGTTTATTTACAAAATTCATGCTTACTCGGTATATAAGTTCACCCCCGATATTTCTCGCTCCCTCTCTAAATTTAAGACAGTTTACTATATGGTCTTTTGAAATCTAGTTATTCATACGTGCCATTTTTATCTGTAACTTAGGATCCGTTCATTTCATCGATTTAAGTTTAAAATTTGAATTTTGTTACAGTAAAAGGCTCTAAAAAACGGACATATCTAATTTTTTTACTACAGTAAAAAGTTCTCAGAAACAGTCACATCTAACTTTTTTATTACAGTAAAAAGCTCTCATAAACAGTCACATCTAACATTTTTACTACAGTAAAAAGCTCTCAATAAAGTCACATCTCAACTCGAATTAAAAACTAAAATCAGCAAATTAAACGGGCCCTTAGAGTTAAATTTTCTACCGAAACTCAATATATGTGTGAGTTGAACGGGAATTGAATATGCTAAAAGATATCTAGGTATTACCTAATTTGGTATTACTATCAACATAATTCATAGAATTTGGTATTCAATTCAACCATATAACTGTGCATTACTTGTCTTTTTGTCTACGTGAATACGATTGAATTCAGGACACCCAACCCAAGCATGAATTTTGTATTGAGTCCCAAGTTTAGCTGTGTTTTGGACCAGGCACATGCTAAATGTACCCTATCCCAAATTTGAAATGACAAGTAGTACATTATGATAATTTTTTTTTTTTGGTCAACTGGATATCATGAATGGTGTTTTTTCATACACTAATTTTGTAACGTGCTCTGTACGTATTCCGCGTTACAGTTACAGACACCTAAAAAATTTTATTGTTTATTGAATGATGAGAAATTTATTTATACAAACGTTTAAGGATTTTTAAAGTTATTCTAAAATAAATACGTGTAAAAACAACAGTTGACAAAAAAAAAATTTAAGTAGCGATACATTTGAAAAAAAAATATAAAATAGAAACATATGTGAAAAAAATTATTCTCTGAAGAGTAAAATGAGAAACAATATATTTTTAGAAAAACACACAAAAAATGAAATATACAAAAAATTCACAAAAACTAAAAAATAAGTAAATAAAATATAAGTGGAAGGACCGTAGCAGCTCTAAAAAAAGAACTTTATCTTTTTATGTATCGTTAGATGTTAGATTAATTTACACGAAAATCCATGTCCCATTGTATACAAAAGAGTAGACGAACTATAGGGTGCGTTTGGAACTCGTTTCAAAATGATTTTGTTTTTTGTATGAAAATGAAAACGGAAACGTTTTCATTTTCATTTTGGAATCATTTCTGAAAATGCGTTTAGTAGTTTTATTCCGAGATTATTTTCAGTTTTAAAAAAACTGAAATTGTATTTAGTGGTTTAATTTTTAAAAACATGTAATAATATTTAAAATAATAATAGATTAAATAAATAATAATATATTAAATAAATATATTAAATGAACATTATATACATGAAAACTAGTGTTATGCTAGGAAATGGGTGTGTTTCGGAGGAATCTTTGGAATTTTCCAATCCGGAGCCGAAGAGGCTACAATCGTCATCGTCGTCGCCAGAGCAGAAGTCATCGTCCAGGGTTCTAACTTTGGTGAGGTGGAGGAAGGGGCGGCGGCGGAGTCAGATGAGGATGATCAGAGGCGGTTGTGGTGGTGGTTAGGGGTAGCGAGGTCGAGGCGGGAGAGGAGGGGGAAAATGAAAATGGGAAATCAGGGGGGTGCAGTCGGGGAAAGAAAAATAAAACGTAGGGAAAATGAAAATGAGAAGAAAAACAATCCTTAATCGTTTTCAGTTTTGCTGACTTTTTAGGAATAAGTAAAAAACGTTTTCAATTTTTGTTTTTCAGGAAATGTAATGCCAAACGCATTTGTGAGAGCATTTTTATTTTTTAGTTCTTGAAAAACGTGAAAAACGTTTTTAGAAATCATTCCAAACAGGCACGTAGTTTTTGGTTGTCATTTACGCATTTCGGTGCTTTTTTTTTTCTTCTTCCTTTTTCATTCTCTTCTCTTTTCGTTGCTTTAAAA